>NC_092162.1:58012137-58129637 GCF_045791955.1 Oncorhynchus clarkii lewisi | reverse complement strand
CAGTGCCTTGCGAAAGTATTCGCCCCCCTTGAACTTTGCGACCTTTTGCCACATTTCAGGCTTCAAACATAAATATATAAAACTGTATTTTTTTGTGAAGAATCAACAACAAGTGGGACACAATCATGAAGTGGAACGACATTTATTGGATATTTCAAACTTTTTTAACAAATCAAAAACTGAAAAATTGGGCGTACAAAATTATTCAGCCCCCTTAAGTTAATACTTTGTAGCACCACCTTTTGCTGCGATTACAGCTGTAAGTCGCTTGGGGTATGTCTCTATCAGTTTTGCACATCAAGAGACTGAATTTTTTTCCCATTCCTCCTTGCAAAACAGCTCGAGCTCAGTGAGGTTGGATGGAGAGCATTTGTGAACAGCAGTTTTCAGTTCTTTCCACAGATTCTCGATTGGATTCAGGTCTGGACTTTGACTTGGCCATTCTAACACCTGGATATGTTTATTTTTGAACCATTCCATTGTAGATTTTGCTTTATGTTTTGGATCATTGTCTTGTTGGAAGACAAATCTCTGTCCCAGTCTCAGGTCTTTTGCAGACTCCATCAGGTTTTCTTCCAGAATGGTCCTGTATTTGGCTCCATCCATATTCCCATCAATTTGAACCATCTTCCCTGTCCCTGCTGAAGAAAAGCAGGCCCAAACCATGATGCTGCCACCACCATGTTTGACAGTGGGGATGGTGTGTTCAGCTGTGTTGCTTTTACGCCAAACATAACGTTTTGCATTGTTGCCAAAAAGTTCAATTTTGGTTTCATCTGACCAGAGCACCTTCTTCCACATGTTTGGTGTGTCTCCCAGGTGGCTTGTGGCAAACTTTAAACAACACTTTTTATGGATATCTTTAAGAAATGGCTTTCTTCTTGCCACTCTTCCATAAAGGCCAGATTTTTGCAATATACGACTGATTGTTGTCCTATGGACAGAGTCTCCCACCTCAGCTGTAGATCTCTGCAGTTCATCCAGAGTGATCATGGGCCTCTTGGCTGCATCTCTGATCAGTCTTCTCCTTGTATGAGCTGAAAGTTTAGAGGGACGGCCAGGTCTTGGTAGATTTGCAGTGGTCTGATACTCCTTCCATTTCAATATTATCGCTTGCACAGTGCTCCTTGGGATGTTTAAAGCTTGGGAAATCTTTTTGTATCCAAATTCGGCTTTAAACTTCTTCACAACAGTATCTCGGACCTGCCTGGTGTGTTCCTTGTTCTTCATGATGCTCTCTACGCTTTTAACGGACCTCTGAGACTATCACAGTGCAGGTGCATTTATACGGAGACTTGATTACACACAGGTGGATTGTATTTACCATCATTAGTCATTTAGGTCAACATTGGATCATTCAGAGATCCTCACTGAACTTCTGGAGCGAGTTTGCTGCACTGAAAGTAAAGGGGCTGAATAATTTTGCACGCCCAATTTTTCAGTTTTTGATTTGTTAAAAAAGTTTGAAATATCCAATAAATGTCGTTCCACTTCATGATTGTGTCCCACTTGTTGTTGATTCTTCACAAAAAAATACAGTTTTATATCTTTATGTTTGAAGCCTGAAATGTGGCAAAAGGTCGCAAAGTTCAAGGGGGCCGAATACTTTTGCAAGGCACTGTATTTTGGTATTATTTTGGTGGACATGTTTATCTATCTGAGTTTGTAGGGTGTAAATATGTGTAAATATGATCAGTGAGCGATGTTTTGGTATGAATCCAATTTGGCTTATTAAAACTTACATTTATAATACTACAGAAAACCTTCCCCAGGTTACTGTTCACACAAATGCCTGTGTAATTGTTAGGGTCAAATTTGTCTCCGTTCTTAAAGATTGGGGTTAGGAGTCCTTGATTCCAGATGTCAGCGAAATAACCTACACTCAGGATGAAATTAAACTATTTTAATACAGCCAATTGAAATTTTGCACAAGTGAGTTTGAGCATCTCATTTGGGATGCCATCAGGTCCACATGCTTTTTTACATTTGAGGGCCTGAAGTTTCTTATAGAGCTCCTGGTCAGTAATTGGGGAGTCCAATGGGTTTTGATTGTCCTTTATAGCTTTTTCTAATCCATTCAACTTCTCATGAATTTGGCGTTGTTCTGCGTTTGTGTCAATTTGAAGGGTGTTGTAGAGCGTTTTAAAATGGGTGGTCCATTTGTGCTTCTTTTGCTGTTTGCCTGAATATACAGTTGAAGTCGGAAGTTTAAATACACCTTAGCCAAATACATTTAAACTCAGTTTTTCACAATTCCTGACAGTTATTCCCAGTAAAAATTCCATGTTATGATCACCACTTCATTTTAAGAATGTGAAATGTCAGAATAGTATTAGAGATAATTATTTATTTCAGCTTGTATTTCTTTCATCACATTCCCAGTGGGTCAGAAGTTTACATGCACTCAATTAGTATTTGGTAGTATTGCCTTTAAATGGTTTAACTTGGGTCAAACGTTTCGAGTAGCCTTCCACAAGCTTTCCACAATATTTTGGCCCATTCCTCCTGACAGAGCTGGTGTAACAGAGTCAGGTTTGTAGGCCTCCTTGCTCGCACACACTTTTTCAGTTCTGCCCACAAATTTTCTATAGGATTGAGGACAGGGCTTTGTGATGGCCACTCCAATACCTTTGTATTGGACTTTGTTGTCCTTAAACCATTTTGCCACAACTTTGGAAGTATGCTTGGGGTCATTGTCCATTTGGAAGACCCATTTGCGACCAAGCTTTAACTTCTTGACTGATGTCTTGAGATGTTGCTTCAATATATCCTCATAATTCTTCTTCCTCATGATGCCATCTATTTTGTGAAGTGTACCAGTCCCTCCTCCAGCAAAGCAGCCCCACAACATGATGCTGCCACCCCCGTGCTTCACAGTTGGGATGGTGTTCTTTGGCTTGCAAGCCTCCCCCTTTTTCCGAGTCCTGTACTCTGGAGCGGAATCGATTTGGAGGTGGAGGGTTCGTCATGGTCTGGGACAGTGTCACAGCATCATCGACTGAGCTTGTTGTCATTGCAGGCAATCCCAACACTGTGCGTTACAGAGAAGACATCCTCCTCCCTCATGTGGTATCCTTCCTGTAGGCTCATCCTGACATGACCCTCCAGCATGACAATGCCACCAGCCATTCTGCTCGTTCTGTGCGTGATTTCCTGCAAGACAGGAATGTCAGTGTTCTGCCATGGCCAGCGAAGAGCCCGGATCTCAACTCCATTGAGCACGTCTGGGACCTGTTGGATCGGAGGGTGAGGGCTAGGGCAATTCCCCCCAGAATGTCCGGGAACTTGCAGGTGCCTTGGTGGAAGAGTGGGGTAACATCTCACAGCAAGAACTGGCAAATCTGGTGCAGTCCAGTCCATGAGGAGGAGATGCACTGCAGTACTGCAGTACTTAATGCAGCTGGTGGCCACACCAGATACTGACTGTTACTTTTGATTTTGACCCCCCCCCCCCCCCCCCCCCTCCTTTGTTCAAGGACTCATTATTACATTTCTGTTTGTCACATGTCTGTGGAACTTGTTCAGTTTATGTCTCAATTGAATCTTGTTATGTTCATACAAAAATGTTACGTTTGCTGAAAATAAATGTAGTTGACAGTGAGAGGACGTTTCTTTTTTTGCTGAGTTTATTTGCAGTGGTGGCCATGTCAGTGTGCCGCTGCTAAATGCATATAGGGAAAACACTGTGTGTGTGTCCTCTCTGTGAAGTGTTGCCCCAGCCTGTTTAATCAGGCTGCTGAATAGTCAGCAGTAATTACCCATATAGGCCAACGCCCTCACCATGGCATCCTACATTAGTATGCAGACACCACAGTGTGAACAGATTACACACATGCAAATACTGTACACACACTGTTACCATGCAAATTTACATGCACCACACTGTGCATATGCAAATGATGAACACCCCCCAAGAGATGAGTGGAGGGGTGGAATAAAGGAGAGATGAAGGGACAGATAGAAGGTAAATTAAAGGAGAGGTGGAGTACATCAGAGTAATGATCGGATAGCGTGAGGGACTGCTGGAGTAGATTAGAAGCATGGAGGGAGGGATAAGAGCAGCAGATTTGAGAGAGGTGGAATGGAGGGAGGGAGTGGTGGAGAAGTAGAGTTGATATGTGAGAGGAGTGGAGGGAGGAGTAGAAGGGAGAGGGGAGGGAGTGGAGGAGTGTTATAATAGCAGTGTAAGGAAGAGGGGAGATGGGGAGGGAGGGATGGAGAGATGGGGAGGGAGAGATGGGGAGGGAGGGATGGAGAGATGGGGAGGGAGAGATGGAGGGAGAGATGGGGATGGAGAGATGGGGAGGGAGAGATGGAGGGAGAAATGGGGAGGGAGAGATGGATGGAGAGATGGGGAGGGAGAGATGGATGGAGAGATGGGGAGGGAGGGATGGAGAGATGGGGAGGGAGGGAGGGAGAGATGGGGAGGGAGGGATGGAGAGATGGGGAGGGAGGGATGGAGAGATGGGGAGGGAGGGAGACTCCAGCATGTTTGACCCTTTATTCCCTGGTTTATAAGCTTTCTAATCTGGGTAGGGTGGCTGTGGCTGCACTCTGCCGTTCTGCCTAAATTGGTCATAAAATTTGATCTGATCTTCATCTAGGTCACAACAATAGACAAACAGTCTGCTTACACTAATAACACACAAACAATGATACATTTTCATTTATTGAACACACTGTGTGAACACTCACAGTGCAGGTTGGGAAAAGTATGTGAACCCTTGGATTTAATAATTGGTTGACCCTCCTATGACAGCAATAACCTCAAGCAAACGTTTTCTGTAGTTGAGGATCAGACCTGCACAACAGTCAGGATGAATTTTGGACCATTCCTCTTTACAAAACTGTTTCAGTTCAGCAATATTATTGGTATGTCTGGTGTGAACTGCTTTCTTGAGGTCATGCCACAGTATCTCAATCGGGTTGAGGTCAGGACTCTGACTGGGCCACTCCAGAAGGCGTATTTTCTTCTGTTGAAGCCATTCTGTTGTTGATTTACTTCTGTGTTTTAGGTCGTTGTCCTGTTGCATCACCCAACTTCTGTTGAGCTTCAATTGGTGGACAGATAGCCTAACATTCTCCTGCAAAATGTCTTGGTAAACTTGGAAATTCATTTTTCTGTCGATGATAGGATGCTGTCCAGGCCCTGAGGCAGCAATGAAGTCCCAAACCATGAAGCTCCCTCCACCATACTTTACAGTTGGGTAGAGGTTTTGATGTTGGTGTGCTGGGCCTGTTTTTCTCCACACAGTGTTATGTGTTCCTTACAAACAACTCAACTGTAGTTTCATCTGTCCACAGAATATTTTGCCAGTAGCGATATGGAACATCCAGGTGCACTTTAGTAACTTCAAACGTGCAGCAATGTTTTTTTTAGACAGCAGTGGCTTCTTCCGTGGTGTCCTCCCATGAACACCATTCTTGTTTAGTGTTTTATGTATTGTAGACTCGTCAGAGATGTTAGCATGTTCCAGAGATGTCTGTAAGTCTTTAGCTGACACTAGGATTCTTCATAACCTCATTGAGCATACTGCTCTGTGCTCTTGCAGTCATCTTTGCAGGACGGCCACTCCTAGGAAGAATAGCAACAGTGCTAAACTTTCTCCATTTATAGACAATTTGTCTTACCGTGGAATGATGAACATCAAGACTTTTAGAGATACTTTTGTAACCCTTTCCAGCTTTATGCAAGTCAACAATTCGTACTCTTAGGTCTTCTGACATCTCTTTTGTTCGAGGCATGGCTCATATCAGGCAATGCTTATTGTGAATAGCAAACAAATTTTGTGAGTGTTTTTTATAGGGCAAGGCAGCTCTAACCAACATCAGGATTGGTCAGATGTTCACACAGAACTGGTCAGACGTCCACACAGAACATCAGGACATTAAAAGGTTTGCCCACACAGAGTCAGCAATACCCCGCTCACACAGAACGGTCCGACAACTATTACCTAGTGATCCCATAACAAAATACTCACACAGAGTAACCCAGGGCATACCTGGCTAGCACATTTTAAATAATTGGAATTCACCACCTCTGAGGGTCACTTAGACAATCACACAGACGCACAGAATGAGGTCCTTCTTCCAATAGGGCTTCACCAAATGCCGTGTTTTCACCTAGAAATTCACAGTCCCTTTGGCCCCTCACCCCAACAGACCTCACCAAATCCCCACTGTGATCAATTCAGTGTCAGGACGGCTCTTGGTCACTCGCAACCGGACAGTGGCTGAGTATCTTTTGAGTCCACAAACCCTCAGATTAATCTCCCCTGACTCGGCCCTGCTTACGCCGCCAAGGTGCCTTCCTTACAAAGGAATTCCTCTCAGATCAAAGGTTGGTCCATCTGCTTCGTTCCCGAAGTGTGGTTTCCCTAAGATCCCAAGTTTAGGGGATCCCTTGTGCACGATTTATTTACCTAGATCGTCAGGAACGGTCACCGAGTGAAGATTCACATCCCATCCTCGTCGCCAAATGTCGTGGAAATTTCCTGTATTTACCAAATCATGAGAGCAAACCACACACAAGTCGGAGTTAGTTATCACAAAGTCCATCTTTAATTATATGAGCTCCATCACAACCCTGTGACTCTCAGATCAATTCAGTGTCTATAAATGAATTCTCTGAGAGTCCCTTACACATTGCAACTGAGATCCTTTATAGCAAAGACACACATAGCCAGACAGCATCGGCATAATTTATAGTTCAGCTAAACTATGTTATTTTCTCAAACTCAGAACCATAAACCAATCCTCCATATCAACAGGCATATATCAAATCCATCCTATCTTGACAAGATCACAGAGACACATCGACTGGCACACAGACGTTGTGGAGCCAAGAGATAAACGCTTGACCTCTCCCCTCTCTGCGGCCCAAATAACTTAGTCATGACAGAGAACAGATACTGCAACCCCGCCACAGTATTATACAAACACATTCTGAGAAGTAACTTACAAACATATGATGAATATAAAACATCTTACCTATGTTACCAACTAATTCTGATTATTCCCCAACACTCGTCTCATTGATTGGACTCCTGACTCCAATTAGCTTTTGGAGAAGTCATTAACCTAGGAGTTTGCATACTTTTTCCAACCTACACTGTGAATGTTTAAATTATGTATTCAATATAAACAAGAAAAATACATTCATTTGTGTGTTATTAGTTTAAGCACACTGTGTTTGTCTGTTTTTGGGACTTTGATGAAGATCAGATCAAATTTGATGACCAATTTATGCCGAATCCAGGTAATTCCAAAGGGTTCATACTTTTTCTTGCCACTATATATATATATATATATATATATAGTACCAGCTTCCCTGCTCCTGATGTAGAGCATGTCAAGTACATTGGTCAAGAACACTACAGTGTGTCTGTGTGTGTGTTTGCCTGCGTTTGTGTGTGTATGTGTGCATCACGTCCTTTGTGAGGTTGTTTTGGGGTCCACAGCTGGTCCTTCCTCTTTGGTCATTGGCATTGTGAATTGCCACATCTCTGCTCTCTGGGGGGATGTGAGGATGTCCTGGTCAACCTTCCCCCACATGTGTGCTCACTGGCAAATACCACCGGCATATAACAGCACTTAAGATGTTATTGGTAGACTCTGTGTCAAACATCATATGACTGTCATTGGTCCGCTCGGTCTCTGTCAAAGAGCACTTGACTGTCATTGGTCCACTTCACTGTATCTGTGTTAAGGTTGGAAAGACAATGAAAATACCCTCCTTACTCCAATTGAAGGTTCATTTGACCATAATTAGTTAAATCATACTGTATGTTTGTGAGCATACTGTGATTGGTACTCCTTCCCTCACAGACAGTGTGCAGGCTGTAGACTATAATAACATTCTTAGATAGAGAGTGAGTGCTGGTGTGTTGTCTTTTGCTGCCACTCCCTGTGAGTGTAAGTGTGTGTGTATGAGAGACTGTGTAAGAGGAAATGGAGAGAGTGTGTTCTGTTTCTCCCTGCCACTCCCTGAGTGTATATGAGTGTGTATTCTGTTTCTCCCTGCCACTCCCTGAGTGTATATGAGTGTGTGTTCTGTTTCTCCCTGCCACTCAGAGTGTATATGAGTGTGTATTCTGTTTCTCCCTGCCACTCCCTGAGTGTATATGAGTGTGTGTTCTGTTTCTCCCTGCCACTCCCTGAGTGTATATGAGTGTGTATTCTGTTTCTCCCTGCCACTCCCTGAGTGTATATGAGTGTGTGTTCTGTTTCTCCCTGCCACTCAGAGTGTATATGAGTGTGTGTTCTGTTTCTCCCTGCCACTCCCTGAGTGTATATGAGTGTGTGTTCTGTTTCTCCCTGCCACTCCCTGAGTGTATATGAGTGTGTATTCTGTTTCTCCCTGCCACTCCCTGAGTGTATATGAGTGTGTGTTCTGTTTCTCCCTGCCACTCAGAGTGTATATGAGTGTGTGTTCTGTTTCTCCCTGCCACTCCCTGAGTGTATATGAGTGTGTGTTCTGTTTCTCCCTGCCACTCCCTGAGTGTATATGAGTGTGTATTCTGTTTCTCCCTGCCACACCCTGAGTGTATATGAGTGTGTGTTCTGTTTCTCCCTGCCACTCAGAGTGTATATGAGTGTGTGTTCTGTTTCTCCCTGCCACTCCCTGAGTGTATATGAGTGTGTATTCTGTTTCTCCCTGCCACTCCCTGAGTGTATATGAGTGTGTGTTCTGTTTCTCCCTGCCACTCCCTGAGTGTATATGAGTGTGTATTCTGTTTCTCCCTGCCACTCCCTGAGTGTATATGAGTGTGTGTTCTGTTTCTCCCTGCCACTCAGAGTGTATATGAGTGTGTGTTCTGTTTCTCCCTGCCACTCAGAGTGTATATGAGTGTGTGTTCTGTTTCTCCCTGCCACTCCCTGAGTGTATATGAGTGTGTGTTCTGTTTCTCCCTGCCACTCAGTGTATATGAGTGTGTGTTCTGTTTCTCCCTGCCACTCAGAGTGTATATGAGCATGTGTTCTGTTTCTCCCTGCCACTCAGAGTGTATATGAGCATGTGTTCTGTTTCTCCCTGCCACTCCCTGAGTGTATATGAGTGTGTGTTCTGTTTCTCCCCGCCACTCCCTGAGTGTATATGAGTGTGTGTTCTGTTTCTCCCTGCCACTCCCTGAGTGTATATGAGTGTGTGTTCTGTTTCTCCCTGCCACTCCCTGGGTGTATATGAGTGTGTGTTCTGTTTCTCCCTGCCACTCCCTGAGTGTATATGAGTGTGTGTTCTGTTTCTCCCTGCCACTCAGAGTGTATATGAGTGTGTGTTCTGTTTCTCCCTGCCACTCCCTGAGTGTATATGAGTGTGTATTCTGTTTCTCCCTGCCACTCCCTGAGTGTATATGAGTGTGTGTTCTGTTTCTCCCTGCCACTCAGAGTGTATATGAGTGTGTGTTCTGTTTCTCCCTGCCACTCAGAGTGTATATGAGTGTGTGTTCTGTTTCTCCCTGCCACTCCCTGAGTGTATATGAGTGTGTGTTCTGTTTCTCCCTGCCACTCAGTGTATATGAGTGTGTGTTCTGTTTCTCCCTGCCACTCAGAGTGTATATGAGCATGTGTTCTGTTTCTCCCTGCCACTCAGAGTGTATATGAGCATGTGTTCTGTTTCTCCCTGCCACTCCCTGAGTGTATATGAGTGTGTGTTCTGTTTCTCCCCGCCACTCCCTGAGTGTATATGAGTGTGTGTTCTGTTTCTCCCTGCCACTCCCTGAGTGTATATGAGTGTGTGTTCTGTTTCTCCCTGCCACTCCCTGAGTGTATATGAGTGTGTGTTCTGTTTCTCCCTGCCACTCCCTGAGTGTATATGAGTGTGTGTTCTGTTTCTCCCTGCCACTCCCTGAGTGTATATGAGTGTGTGTTCTGTTTCTCCCTGCCACTCCCTGGGTGTATATGAGTGTGTGTTCTGTTTCTCCCTGCCACTCCCTGAGTGTATATGAGTGTGTGTTCTGTTTCTCCCTGCCACTCAGAGTGTATATGAGTGTGTGTTCTGTTTCTCCCTGCCACTCAGAGTGTATATGAGTGTGTGTTCTGTTTCTCCCTGCCACTCCCTGAGTGTATATGAGTGTGTGTTCTGTTTCTCCCTGCCACTCCCTGAGTGTATATGAGTGTGTGTTCTGTTTCTCCCTGCCACTCCCTGAGTGTATATGAGTGTGTGTTCTGTTTCTCCCTGCCACTCCCTGAGTGTATATGAGTGTGTGTTCTGTTTCTCCCTGCCACTCAGAGTGTATATGAGTGTGTGTGTATTTGATGAATAATAGATGAGGATATAGATTGCTGAGCTCAGCTCTGCAGCTCTGGTCCACTGACCCAGTTAACACACAGGAGAGCACACACGCAGTAACCATCGTCTGACCTGTCATGCACTGCCTTGTCCGCCAGTCAACCTACCAGATTCCAGCCTACCATGTTCTCACACACATCCTCCTATCAGAGAGCATCATTTTAGTCTCTAAGGCCCCTTATCCTATCCCCAATATCCTTCAGGATGTGCATATATGAAGGGACCGAATAGGCGTAAGTAATAGGTGTAAGTAATATTGAAGATCAATCTCCTCTTTCTTCTATCTTGCAAGTACAGTATATGCACTTAGTCTGGCCCACAACGATCCTATTAAATTGATTGTTCTAATGTAATTCTATGGCCTCGCCCAGTATGCTAGCCTTGGTTCCAATTGCTGTTGCCGTCAATCATCCATCCCCGTTTTACCATTCCTGTCCTTTCATCTCTTGTCTTTTCCTCTCGCCTCACCCACTCACACGTGTGTCTTTATGTAATGTCTCAATAAAGTTATGTATTGGGATATAGATGTGTGTTAGATCTGACACAGGTGGAACAATAATGGAAGATTGTAATAAAGAAAGAGGAATGTTGACAGGAAATAGCTTTGGTCAGGGACACAGACCTGGCTACTCAGACCAAAGGCATTCTAGAATGGGCTCTAAGGCAGATGGTCCCAGACGGTCTGTATACATGTGTGTCAGGAGAGATGGAACTGAAAACAGTATCCCAGAGATGGTATGCATTGCTTTTGGAATAGCACCACCTAGTGGTCACCAATGCATCGCTCAACTCCCTCTCTGTCTCTACATTTTTTATTTAACCTTTATTTAAGTAGGCAAGTCAGTTAAGAACAAATTCTTATTTAAAATGACAGCCTAGGAATAGATGGTTAACTGCCTTGTTCAGGGGCAGAACGACAGATATTTTATCTTGTCAACTCGGGATTCAATCTAACTCTGGGATTCGACCTTCTCCCCTTCTCTCTTCTCTCTCAATCCCCTCCCCTTCTCCCTCTCTGTCTTTTCTTCTCTCTCGATCCAGTCCCCTTCTCCCTCTCTGTCTTTTCTTCTCTCTCGATCCAGTCCCCTTCTCCCCCTCTGTCTCTTCTTCTCTCTCTACCCCTGCCATTCACTCTCTGTCTCTTCTTCTCTCTCTACCCCACCCATTCTCTCTCTGTCTCTTCTTCTCTCTCTACCCCTCCCCTTCTATCTCTCAGTCTATTCTTCTCTCTCTACCCCCTCCCCTTCTCTCCCTCTCTCTTCTTCTCTCTCTACCCCCTCCCCTTCTCTCTCTGTCTCTTCTTCTCTCTCTACCCCACCCATTCTCTCTCTGTCTATTCTTCTCTCTCTACCCCTCCCCTTCTATCTCTGTCTCTTCTTCTTCTCTCTCTACCCCCTCCCCTTCCCCCCCTCTGTCTCTTCTTCTCTCTCTACCCCTCCCATTCGCTCTCTGTCTCTTCTTCTCTCTCTACCCCCGCCCCTTCTCCCATTCTGTCTCTTCTTCTCTCTCTACCCCCTCCCCTTCCCCCCCTCTGTCTCTTCTTCTCTCTCTACCCCCTCCCCTTCTCCCCCTCTCTCTTCTTCTCTCTCTACCCCTGCCCCTTCTCCCATTCTGTCTCTTCTTCTCTCTCTACCCCTCCCCTTCTATCTCTCAGTCTCTTCTTCTCTCTCTACCCCCTCCCCTTCTCCCCCTCTGTCTCTTCTTCTCTCTCTACCCCGCCCCTTCTCCCCCTCTCTTTTCTTCTCTCTCTACCCCCGCCCCTTCTCCCATTCTGTCTCTTCTTCTCTCTCTACCCCTCCCCTTCACCCCATTCTGTCTCTTCTTCTCTCTCTACCCCCTCCCCCTTCACCCCATTCTGTCTCTTCTTCTCTCTCTACCCCCTCCCCCTTCGCCCCATTCTGTCTCTTCTTCTCTCTCTACCCCCGCTCCTTCTCCCATTCTGTCTCTTCTTCTCTCTCTACCCCTCCCCTTCACCCCATTCTGTCTCTTCTTCTCTCTCTACCCCCTCCCCCTTCACCCCATTCTGTCTCTTCTTCTCTCTCTACCACCTCCCCTTCACCCCATTCTGTCTCTTCTTCTCTCTCTACCCCCTCCCCCTTCACCCCATTCTGTCTCTTCTTCTCTCTCTACCCCCTCCCCCTTCGCCCCATTCTGTCTCTTCTTCTCTCTCTACCCCCGCTCCTTCTCCCATTCTGTCTCTTCTTCTCTCTCTACCCCTCCCCTTCACCCCATTCTGTCTCTTCTTCTCTCTCTACCCCCTCCCCCTTCACCCCATTCTGTCTCTTCTTCTCTCTCTACCCCTCCCCTTCACCCCATTCTGTCTCTTCTTCTCTCTCTACCCCTTCCCCCTTCACCCCATTCTGTCTCTTCTTCTCTCTCTACCCCTCCCCTTCTCTCTCTGTCTCTTCTTCTCTCTCGATCCCCGCCCCTTCTCCCCCTCTGTCTCTTCTTCTCTCTCTACCCCCTCCCCCTTCACCCCATTCTGTCTCTTCTTCTCTCTCTACCCCCGCCCCTTCTCCCATTCTGTCTCTTCTTCTCTCTCTACCCCTCCCCTTCACCCCATTCTGTCTCTTCTTCTCTCTCTACCCCCTCCCCTTCTCCCATTCTGTCTCTTCTTCTCTCTCTACCCCTCCCCTTCACCCCATTCTGTCTCTTCTTCTCTCTCTACCCCCTCCCCCTTCACCCCATTCTGTCTCTTCTTCTCTCTCGATCCCCGCCCCTTCTCCCCCTCTGTCTCTTCTTCTCTCTCTACCCCTCCCCTTCTCCCCCTCTGTCTCTTCTACTCTCTCTATCCCCGCCCCTTCTCCCCATTCTGTCTCTTCTTCTCTCTCTACCCCTCCCCTTCACCCCATTCTGTCTCTTCTTCTCTCTCTACCCCTCCCCTTCACCCCATTCTGTCTCTTCTTCTCTCTCTACCCCTCCCCTTCTCTCTCTGTCTCTTCTTCTCTCTCGATCCCCGCCCCTTCTCCCTCTCTGTCTCTTCTTCTCTCTCTACCCCTCCCCTTCTCCCCATTCTGTCTCTTCTTCTCTCTCTACCCATCCCCTTCATCCCATTCTGTCTCTTCTTCTCTCTCTACCCCCTCCCCCTCTGTCTCTTCTTCTCTCTCTACCCCTCCCCTTCACCCCATTCTGTCTCTTCTTCTCTCTCTAAACCCTCCCCTTCTCCCATTCTGTCTCTTCTTCTCTCTCTACCCCCTCCCCTTCACCCCATTCTGTCTCTTCTTCTCTCTCTACCCCTCCCCTTCTCCCATTCTGTCTCTTCTTCTCTCTAACCCCTCCCCTTCACCCCATTCTGTCTCTTCTTCTCTCTCTACCCCCTCCGCTTCTCCCCCTCTGTCTCTTCTTCTCTCTCTACCCCCTCCGCTTCTCCCCCTCTGTCTCTTCTTCTCTCTCTACCCCCTCCCCTTCACCCCATTCTGTCTCTTCTTCTCTCTCTACCCTCCCCTTCTCCCATTCTGTCTATTCTTCTCTCTCTACCCCCTCCCCTTCACCCCATTCTGTCTCTTCTTCTCTCTCTACCCCCTCCGCTTCTCCCCCTCTGTCTTTCTCTCTCTTTTTCTCTCTCTCTCTCTCACGCACACGTTTTTTTTTTAATTTCATGACCTATAAAGTAAACCAGACCCAGCTTTATGCACTGGTACCCACAATGACCCAGCTGCTACAGTACACACCAGTCTGTCCTCCTGACCTACCATTTGGGAAGCCCTGTGCTAGATTTCTACACTTACATTACCTCTCCCAATGGTAGCCTGCAGTACTGTACAGTATCATCTAGAGGGTGCTGTAGACTCACTCTGCTCCCTGTCTCAAGTGTCCTGGCTTAGCTGGTGGCCCAGTTCACACTGTAACTGGTTGAACTGTTCAGAGCTGGACTGGCTGAATCCTCCCTCCAAACCCTCCCTATAGCCCACCTACCAGGGCTAATGAAGAGGGGCCAGCTGGGTCAATATTGGAGCACAAGTGGGCCATCAGGACCAGGAGAGGGGTGTTTGGGGGGCTGATCAATCCGTGTAGGGACTAAAGGTTTTTACAGATTGTCCTAGTCTCTGTGTCTTCCTACCCATTAATAGGCTGGCAGGGTGTTGCGGCCAACACACTTCCCCTGCTATACACTGTATTGTACATGGCCAGCAAGGCATTATGGGATAGCGACCCCTCTTTATCTGTGTTGCATAATCAGGATGAGATGGGTTTAAGCAGGTGTAAACGGGTGTAAACAGGACCGGGTCGGGTAAATACTGACCATAACCACTAGGCACACACACACACACACATTTGTTTCACTATCCTTTGATTCCCTTTCAAAATCCTATATTCCCTAACCCCTAAACCTAACCCTAACCTTAACCCCAAACCTAACTCCTCAATCTCAAATTCTAACCCTAATTCTAACCCTAACACTAAACCTAACTCCCAAGCTTAAAATAACCTTTATCCTTGTGGGGACTGGCGAAATGCCTCCACTTGTCCGAATTGTCCTTGTCTTACCATCCTTTTGAAGACAAAAACACACACACACATATGAGCATGCATAACCACACACTCAACAGGACACCTTAGCTCATACACATGGGCTGTATGTACAGGACTACTGACACACACCCATACTATAGGAAACACACACACACACGTATGAGCATGCATAACCACACACTCAACAGGACACCTTAGCTCATACACATGGGCTGTATGTACAGGACTACTGACACACACCCATACTATAGGAAACACACAAAATCACCACCTTGCGACCGTCACTGTAATCTGTGACAAGATGTGTCTCTTTAGCACACCGTAGGTAAACCTGTATGAAATTCCCTATTGGTGAGTTGAGTCAGGGTCACTGTGTTCTAATCTACCACACCCAACTGCACCGAGGCACAGTGGCTAGGCCCAAAACCTTTGCTAGATACAATCTGTGCTCTACTATGTTCACATGTTCAGACCAGCTCCTCAGAGCCTCCTTTATGGATCCATTTTTTCATAGTGGGCATTGAAAACATATTATTCACTTCAGAAGGTTGCGCCTATTCAATTCCATATCGCCCGCCAGAGAATGGAACTGAGCAGTAAGCCTGTGTTTTGTTGTTGGTGGTGTTTCTCTGGTCTTGCTGTTTGGGTCGGCCATTAGAACCATGGCTGCGTCTCGTCCTTCAGTCATAAAGCCTCTAGTAATAATCTGCCCAGTGGTTTATGTAGCTCCTAGCCAGCCCATTTATGGGAGATGAGGGGCTGGGGAGCCTGTTCTCAATGGGGAGGATATTGTTTAGAGGGCCCTGAGATTGGGTCTCCTCTCCTAGGGGCTTGAGGACCAAACAAAGCTTTCACTCTTCTCCCTTTATGTAACCTCCAACACACACACACCCATCCTGACAACTCATAACCTATCCACATGGTGGGGAGTTTATGGATCTCAGTCTACATCTCACTCTTTTTTCTGATTGTTCTCCCTTTCCCTCACTCTCCCTCTCTTTCTCCCTATCCTTCTCTTTCGTAGTTGTCCTCTATTCCCTCCCTCCCTCCCTCCCTCCCTCCCTCCCTCCCTCCCTCCCTCCCTCCCTCCCTCCCTCCCTCCCTCCCTCCCTCCCTCCCTATCTCTATTTATTTTACATGTTCTTCATTTTTCATGTTCTTTATGCCCTTCTTTATTTCTCTCTTCCTTCTTCTCAGTCCAGGGCCTGTAACTTTTCTGTCTGTGTTGTCCCTGGGTTTCTCTTTCTGGCATGTTCCACCCTGGCAGCTGTTCAGGACTTGCTTCTCTCTTTGGAATCAGAATGAGGAAGATGATCATTCTAGGTTGTGGTTGTGTTTCCTGGCTGAGGGCAGTCCTCTGGATTTCACATGCCCCAGAGCCTTCTATTCTGGAAAACATCCCCTTGTACTCTGGAATCCAGAGCCCTCTATTTAGAGAGCCTCTGCTAAATGCTGGAAGCATCCTCTGTGTCATGACACTGTGGTGATAGTATAGCCAGTGACGAATACATAGCCAGTGACGAATCAGTCAGATGATTTCATGTTTTGTTCTGGTCTATTCCAATATTATTCTAGCTCAGCTTGTCTTAATACATACATTCTCATTCACTACGTGTGTGTGTCCAAATGGGTCAATGTTGTGGCTGCTGGATAAATATCCCAAAAGCCAATAAAATGAGACAGGGCTAAGGCTTATGGGAACAATGGCTAGCTATAGAATTAGGTTTTGTTTCTCCCTGGCCTGATAAACACACACCCCTACAGCCTGTGGACAAAACAGTCCATTAAACACAGCTCTGTGTTTAGAGGGTAATTCCACTGTAGCAGAGTGATGCTGACTCAGATTTAACACTTGAACATGTATGCAAACAAAAACCAATGGTTGCTAAGCTAAACCATACAACACTATGCACAAGGACGACTTTTAACCATTTCCGCTGAGAGTTTACAAAGACACATTTACTTGGGGGGAAAAAAATTGGTAACAGAATGACAACACAAACAGTACAAACACAAAGTCATTCTGTTACCAAACTTTGCATCTGCGCTGTTCTTTCATGTGTTACCTACCATCCCACTATAAGGCCCTATTGGTTTGTGGCAGTAAACTCTCTCTTTGTCAGCAGTATCTGTATCTTATTGCCCCAGTCCGGCTCCGGGTTGACGTGAACCCAATACACAGATCTAGGATCAGATTTCCCTCCCCCAATCTCAACCTTATCTGTTCAGGGGGAATTATATCTGATTCTGTGTCAGTAGTTAGGGGAAACTTCACCCACTCCCATTCATGCAGCACCTGAGGGAGGTGACCCATAGTGACTGCTTCAGGAGCACTGACGCTATACGCTTCACCGTGGTGACATAGCTACTCTGCCATTTATGGTGGTGCCACCAAGGAATGTCGCTAAAGAATGTCCTGTCTTGTGGACTATCTTTTGAATGCCTTTGGCTTGTTTTACAGAATGACTAAATAGTTCCTGACTCACTCAAAAGACCTGGATATTCCCTGGGTTACGTTGATAGCTGCTCAAGTAGCTTGGTCTCCTAAGAGACAGACCTGGGACTGCAACGGCACTCAATTCAGCTGTGGAGAATGTATGTGATGTCAGCTCTGAAAGCATCTGGAAACCAGTTAGGTCAGTCAGACTCCAGAACTGGTCTTTCACTGACTGATAGATTGACACATATTAATGAGAAAAGACTAGAAAGCATTTATGTTAGTATGTTTGTTTGATTGTTCTGTATAAAGTGTATGTGATCACGTTCCTCATTGTCTTTACATATTGTGGGGGGGCTTAAAATACCCATAAGTCCCCACAAGGATAGTAAAACATGAAAATGTATGCCTTGTGGGGACATTTACCACATCCCAATGAGGACAAAGGCTATTTTAAGCTTGGGGGTTAGGTTTAGGGTTAGTGTTAGAATTAGGGTAAGGGTTTAGGGTTTGGTTAAGGTTAGGGTTAGGGTAAGGGTTAGGTTTATGTTAGGTGTTAGGGAAATGAGGAATTTTAATGGAAATATATTTTAGGTCCCCACGAGGATAGAAGAACATAACTAGGTGTGTGTGTGTGTGTGTGTGTGTGTGTGTGTGTGTGTGTGTGTGTGTGTGTGTGTGTGTGTGTGTGTGTGTGTGTGTGTGTGTGTGTGTGTGTGTGTGTGTGTGTGTGTGTGTGTGTGTGTGTGTGTGTGTGTGTGTGTGTGTGTGTGTGTGTGTGTGTGTGTGGGTGCGTGTGTGTGTTTGCGGGCATAAGTATGTGTGTATGTATGTTTAAGTAGGCCCTTTGTACCAGGCCAGCTCACCTTGTTTGACTGAAGAGATAACACCTGTTCTGTAATGATGTTGAACAGCACTTGGGCAATTCCACGCTAACGGAATTATGATTTCAGATTTTTCTCTTTCAAATGTATTCCAACACTAAAAACCATTCATTTCAAAGTTTAACAAACCATACAACTCTATGCACTTGAACTACTTTGAACCATTTACACAGAGCATTTCACAAAAACACATTTATGGGAAGAACTGTGCAGATACAAAGTTTGCTCCCCCTCAGGTTTTTATGCAACCACGTTTTACAAAAACTGAAATATCTGCTCTGTATTAAAGATTCAAAGATGTCGGCAGAAAGAATGGGGTGTGACATGACACCTTGAGTTTAAAATGATACATTTTGGTTATTCAACTACATCATGTGAAGTGGATTTACATCACGGATCCCCGATCTGTACAAAGCAGAAGTGCATAATTATGAATATCATTCTGTTCATGGCGATTTATCCTAAATAGGTACACAAAGGTTGAAATATGCAATATACTTATTTAGCATATTTGGGCATTCTTCTACATACTTATTGTAATGAGCTTCGCCCCAAACAAGACCACATTTGGTTGGTTTGGTCCAGACCAAATCTGAAACAATCATAGACATCTATGTTTCACAAGTTTGAACATCACAGTAAAGCACAGTAGAGTACAGTAGAGTAAGGTAAAGTAGATATGTTCAGTACAGTAAGGTACAGTAAAGTAGATATGTTCAGTAGAGTATAATACAGTACATTATACTGTACTCTACTCTAACATGTCCTACTCTACTTTTCTTTACTGTACAGTTATGTTCTGTACTGTACTGTTCTCAACTGTACAGTGCTGTCCAAACTTGTTAAACATAGTTGTCTATGATTGGTTAAGATTTGGCCCGGCCAGGGCGGACTGACCAAATTTCAACTACTTTTCAACATCCATGGACGTGCTGGGAGAGTTGACATTAATTGGAGAGAGAAGAGAGAGAAATAGAGTGGGAGAGAGAGATGGAGAGAGAGATGGAGGGGTTTTCCAGACTGTTGTCACACCCTTGCTTTGACCACCAGATGACAGAAAGAGAAAGAAAACAGTTATGAGCTGAACATAACAGTATGCCAGTGGAAGGGAGGACAGTATAGCAGGTGACCCAACTGTGGTTTGGGATGACTATGATTTCCCATTGTAGCCAATTTAACTGCAGTCATTTTCTGTAATTCCGTTATCGATTTGGTTACAGAGTTTTAATCACTTAATAATTAATAAACAAATCTGATATCAGTAAAAACACTACAACTATTTGGTAGGTCTACCTTTACTTTTTACTTCTGTGAACTTTCCTTATCCTCCCTCATCCTCCCTCAAGAAATTTGAAAATATCTTAAATATATGTGGGTTTTTGGTAACGGAATTACAAGGCACAAGGCAACGTTTCTTAAATTTACAGAAGGCAAATAGTTTCTCCAAAACGAAGTATAAGTGTTGATATTAGTTGGCAGGGGTCTTCAACATTTATTCTGTTTTGATTTATTTCTGATACCTTTTTAAGACTTTTTCTGGTAGGTGTTTTATAAGACCCCTTTTCCATCTGTTTGACCAGAAATCAAAGCCTTTGCTTATTCCACATTTTTAGGGTGGAAAATTGTTGAAAAATGTATATGCCTTAATAATAAAAAAGTCAGGCAAATAAACTCTTAGCTTTCATTTGACACCCAATTTGACATGCTCCTCTAAACGTCATGTTGGTGCTCAGGGGTCCTTTTACATGGAAATGCACCACTTCAGAGGCTTGAATGAATGGTCGTCGTTGACAGTGGATAGCAGATAAAGAGAATATTGCTTTAGTGATGGTGTCACGTTCTGACCATAGTTCTGTTATTTTATTCTTTGTTTTAGTATGGTCAGGGCGTGAGTTGGGGTGGGCAGTCTATGTTTGTTTTTCTATGTTGGTTTTTGTGTTCGGCCTAGTATGGTTCTCAATCAGAGGCAGGTGTCGTTAGTTGTCTCTGATTGAGAATCATACGTAGGTAGCCTGGGTTTCACTTTTGGTTTGTGGGTGTTTGTTTCCGTGTGAGTGTTTGGGCCACACGGTACTGTTTTGGTTTTGTTAATTCATGTCATTGTTTTGATTCAGTGTTCAGTGCTTTCTTTAATTAAAATCATCATGAACACTTGCTGCGCTTTGGTCCGATCCTTACTCCTCCTCAGACGAAGAGGAGGAAAGCCGTTACAGATGGGCAGTTTGACAATAGGCCTGTCTGTGTCTTTGGTAATAGTGCAGGGGGGTTGATTTATAAAGCCTGCAAGCAGCCATGTGCCCACTTTCATTCATCACACACACACACACACACACACACACACACACACACACACACACACACACACACACACACACTCCCAGAAGCCTCAGAATAACTGAGGCCTACTCTTATGTAAGTTGCATTTCCCCTAAACTCTAGCCTCTCTCTCTCTCTGGGTGTGGGTCCCTCCATTCCCTCCCTTCCTCCCTCCCCACAGTCCCTCATTAAAGCCTTTTATTCATCCCCCTGCCCTCCCTCCTCCTTCTCTCTCCATCCCCCTCTCCCTCCCTCAATTCATTTCTGTACAGAGGCTCTTTGGCAGCCCCCCTCCTGCTTTCCCCCCCTACGTGCCCCGCTTCGCTTCTCCCCCTAATTGGTTGTGAGCCGTTGGTATACAAACACACACACACACACACACACACACACACACACACACACACACACACACACACACACACACACACACTTCTGCATTACGGTCTTGTTGGTCATATGACTGTATGATCTGAAAAGGGGTTTATGGTGTAGCTGTTTTTCAGCTAAAACGGATTCTGTTTCCTCAGATAGAAAACCTAGTCAGCCTTAATCAAATGAACAACACTGGTTTTGTTTAGTACTGTGACATCATGTTTTCTACAGTATGTGGAATGTGGATGTGTGTTGAGTGACATCAGGCCCAGTGGCAGTATCCAGTAGGAACAGAGATGAGATCATAGGCTTCTGATGCAAGGCTAATTGGGATTTCAGGCAGATGATTTTCTAAGAGATGTGTTAAAATGAAAGCAGGGCATTCTGACTGTGAGAGTTGATTGGCTGAGAGTTTAATTTAATCAAAGCTCATTGGTCGTGGGATGCAGGCTATGTGAGGTAGTTGTTTTCAGTGTGCTTGCTGTCAGTGCTCATTGGCTGTGACATTGAACCTGTGGAAGATAATTGGCTCAGCCTTGACAGTTTGTTTCTACCCTTATGAGATGTTTTCTCCATCAGATAGCCAACTGCGGAATTTCACTGGCCCAAAAACTGTGTCAGAATAAAATACTTTCCCTCTTCACCCCTTCCCTGTTCGCTCGCTTCTCTCTCTCCCTCCCTCTTGTTCTTTCGCTCACACACACAGTGACAGCTCCTGGAGGGCTCTTTTCTCCTCCCTGCTCCCTCGATCCCCTCACATCCGTCCTCCTCAGGGTCTGTCTTTCTCTCTTTTTCTCCCTCAGTAGATTTTACACCCTGTGGACTCTGAAAACTTAACCCTGCGTTCAAACTGCAGTCAACTCTGTCTTCGGTTAACCCTACCTTCAATCTTCTGTCAGTCCTTCCTTCAGTTAACCCTGCGTTCAAACTGCAGTCAACTTTATTCAGTTCAACTGTCACTTCTTGTCATTCCGAGCCTTCATCAGGACCACCCGACGCTGCGAGGAGTACTTGTTCTTCCAGGAGCGCTGTGCCCTATGGTGTTGTGTTCGCTGAAGCATGTGTGTGTGTGCTCCATAGGCTTGGCGTTAGCTGGACTCTCTCTCCTCTCTGTAGGCTGTGTGATCAGTGAAGCATGGATTCAGCAGAGCTGCTGCTCTATCAGTCTCTCAGGCTGCCAGCAGGACAGGCTGATAGCAGGACAGGCTGATAGCAAGGTCTCCTAGGGTTGTGGACTCCGTGTTGACTGTGGTCTCTGGATTTCGTTCTCTGTCTGAAAGTGGTGTCTGGTGTTGGATGGGCTGGTTGAGCAGTGGACTCTGCTTCTGATGAAGGCCTGTGCTGGACAGTGGACTCTGCCTCAGTGGATCTTGATCCATTCCTTTGGCTTCTTTGTCTAGTGGACCTTAGACCCTCTTTTTTTTATTCCCTGTGTGAAGTGGACTTTGTTCCAAGAGGACCTGTCAGTGAGTCTGTCCAATGTGGCTGTGGCCATCTCCTATGGGCCAGACTGATGCCTCCTTTCCCTCTGAGGTGTCAATGAGGCTGTGTGAGGCTCCATGCACTTCCGCATCATGGAGGTCATCTTCAACCTGATAACTGCTGACCCCTCTCCACCTCCTTCCCCCACAACCGTGAGTCTCCATCTGTATACAGCGTGTGCCTGTGTGTGTGTTCATCTATGTTGGACCTCACAGCATGTGCACGTACATCTCTAAATGTTGTCGTTCATTATATATGCATGTGTTCACATCCATGTGGGTATCCCTCCAAATGCAGCGTCTATGAGTGCTAATGTGTCTACAATGTGTCAAAGTGTCCTTGCATTACATGAACCAGTACATGCCCATGTTGAAATCCTAACAGCGCATTTGATTTAAAAGCTGTGAGTTGCGGGTAGAGACCAGAGGCCTGTACTGAGAGGCTTTGAGAGGACGTCATGGGGACTGAAAGCCTGTGTTGTGATGGCTGGGCTGGGCTAAGCCATAATGTTTCAACAGGCTCCCAGTTTAGTTTAGTCTTGTGTGGGTTCTTTCCTGTTGGAAGTGGACACAACAGGCTTTTCTCCCAGACCCTCTGAATTCCTCCACACAACAAAAGTTAGCTGCTGGTGAGCTTGGTGGGTGTGTGTGTGTGTGTAAATCACTGCATGCCCAGCGTCACACAGAGTTATGTAATTGTCCCTAGCTATTGAATGGACCTCATTGTTGTCCGATTGGAACCCCTTAAAGGCACACAAAAAGCCGATTTCCATTCAAAACTGTCCTTCCTCAATATCAGAGCTGCTTAATTTGGCAGGGCTGGGTGGGAACTGAGACCATCAGGAAAGAAGAGGAGAGGAGGAAAAGGGGAAGAAAAGAGCAAAGAGAGTATACATTTGGAAGAAGAGCAGAAGAGGGATGAAGAGAGGAGAAGGGAAGAGAGGAGGAGAGTCATGAAGACTGGGAGTGGAGAACGGGAGAGGAGAGGCATTGGGAACTTGTGTTGATGAGTTTGGCTTGCACTGCTCTAGAGAGGGGAATTCCAGATCCTTAGCCCAACACAGTGTCTCCCAGTCTGCCAACTCATAGTGAGCTATGCAGTAAGATCTCTCTAGTCCTAGAATATCCCTACACTGTAAGGTCTGCTGTGTACATTCTACTGCTAAATCATTTCTTAAGATCATTTTGACATGGAACACTCACATGCTCTGATGTTCTAGCTAGACTTAATTCAGGAGTCCTGAGGTCTTGGCACACTCACACACTCACTCTCACACACACACATCAGTCTTGTCAGTTCTAATCAGTCCTATCAGATCTGGGATCTATCTGAGTCAAGAATTTCCTTAACCTGTGAAGGTTTCATTGAAACATATAGTATCTTATCAATTTTTGAGAAAGAAAGCCGATATGACAGAGGTTGAGTGAATAATGTTCTTGTGAATCCTTTGTGTCTCTGTAACTCTTTTGGGCTGTTTACCAGAACAGTTAGGAGGACAGAGTTTATTTGTTGTGTTTGGTGTCATGACTGAGTGATCAAGTTTCAGCTGGATTAATCATACTGTAATTAAAGATTGGTTTCTATGGCAACCCATAAGATTATGTTCATTTCCCAGCGTTATCAGATGCAAACATGTTGAATGAAGAAGTGCCAGCATTTCTCATTAGCACACACAAACATATGGACATAAAAACTGCCAAATATGCGAAGCAAGGCTAAAGAACGTAAAATGTAATGTGAGGTAAAGACCACCCTCAAGACTAGATCAGTATAAAAGACCACAGGCCTCATTTATCAACCGTGCGTATGCTCAAATCTGTGCGGAAACTATTTCCACGCGGTGTGAGATAAATCAATATGAATGTTTGCTTGAGAGTGTGTGTAAATTTACTCAAAGCCATTACTATGCATAGGCACAGTGCCAAGTGGTGGGAAAGGGAACTGTTACAATAATCATCCATATAAAGTGCAGTAATTTGTTAAATTAGAGGCACGTGTGAAAGTGAAACCATTGAAATGCTATAAAATACTGAGATAATGGGAAATCAAATGAGATGAGATGGCTGATCTTGCTCTGTTGAAAGATTAGGCATTTAACAGAGATGGTTGATCTTGCTCTGTTTTGGCAATTCACAGAGAGCCTGTTTTTAGAGACAGGTGGGACTTTTTTTTGCAGAAGGTACAGATTGACTCATCAGATATCGTTTCCAAAACCAATCTTATAGGATTGTTGCGAGGATTTAAGACCTACTTTAGAAAGGCACATGTCATTCCGGTGCACATCCAAGTGCTAATCAACCATCAGGTTTTTGGCAAAGGGCACTTTGATCAGCATCTTATAAGCCAATGTTTTGGATGCAATCATCAGCAAAATGAACAGTTACATACAATTTCCATACACCATCGCACAACAGGTTGAAGTCGAGGTTTTGTTTTGCCATTCATGGATTCCCAAATACAAATGGAGCAATGATAGGTTATGTGATGCGCAAAAGACACTGCTGAATGTGGTGGTCAGGTGGAACGCACGACTCGTTCATCCTGCAGAACAGCAATGATGACCTATAGGCCTACACTCTTAGAAAAAAGGAGCTATCTAGAACCTAAAAGGGTTCTTTGGCTGTCCCCATAGGATAACCATTTGAAGAACACTATTTGGTTCCAAGTAGAACACTTTAGGTTCCAGGTAGAATCCTTTTTGGTTCCATGCAGAACCCTTTCCACAGAGGGTTCTACCTGGAGCTAAAAAGGGTTCTACATAGAGCCAAAAAAGGTTATTCTTTGGGGACAGGCGAATAAACCTTCTGGAACCCTTTTTTCTAAGAGTGTACAGGAGGGAGTTGTTGAGGATGGATGGCTTATTGGTGAGTGTTGCCTACTCATTTGAGGTATATTTACCAGTGCTAAAGCAACTTGAATTGTCCTAATGCTCCTCTCTTTGTAGCTATGTTTTATTTTTACTGGTCAAGCCACAACTGAGCGAGCCAAATAAAACCTTTTGGTTGTACTCAATCTCTGACACTAGCACCCCTCTTTAAGTCTCTTAAAAGTATTTTTGTCAGCTTTTTTTGGTTGCACCATTGTATTTCATGACATGGTGTTGTATATTCCCACAGGCTTTAAATGGATGATGTTGACCATATATGGTTTATTAGAGGTGTTTTGGAATTAAAATAGTCAAGGTTGTGGACAAGAACTGAGGCTGAGAACAATTGATATTTATCAGTGGTTATCTCCTACTGGTGTGCGTATGATGCTTGTAGGATTGTTTAATAAATCACACTTTTTCATTGTGTACTAATGTTCTATTCCATTTGTAAGTAGTATTTTAGAATAGGCAATATTGATAAATGAGGCCCCAGATGAGTAAATATCTGACATGGGGTGGATCTGGAGATGGCCTCTCACGTCAGCATCTCTCTGTTGGCTGGGCTCCCCACTTGTGCCATCAAACCCTTGCAACTTATCCAGAACGCCGCAGGCCGCCTGGGGTTAAACCTTCTTCAAGACCCTGGTGCTTGGCTACAGAGCAGCAAGGGGAACTGCCCCTCCCTACCGTCAGGCTATACTCAAACCCTACATCCCAACCCGGGTACTCTGTTCTGCCACCTCTGGTCTCTTGTCTGCCCCACCCCTATGGGAGGTCAGCTCCCACTTAGCCTAGTCAAAGGTGTGATATGTGATTGTCCCACCTAGTTATCTTTAGATGGAATGCACTAATTGTAAGTCACTCTGGATAAGAGCGTCTGCTAAATGACTAAGATGTAAATGACCCAGAAGCCATTAGGGGTCTTTCCTGGTGTCCATCAGGCAGGTCAACCAGATACCAGTAAGATTAGTATTCATCTGTGGGGCTGGGGTCCACCCAAACCTTCCCCCAGCCTCGCTAACAGGGTGTGCCTGTTTGTCCAGGGACTGGTTGGTTGTGTAACAGCTACTGATCCAGGCAAAGCCGGTCAGCACCCTAAGAAACCAGGACTGGCTTACAAAGATCCACCACAGGCTTGGGAAATGTCATAATCCTACACACACACACACACACACACACACACACACACACACACACACACACACACACACACACACACACTTACAACACTAATGTTTATAAAACACACAGCGCACGCGGTAAGACCACATACCGACCCCGCAGGTCAGGACTGTCTCTTACAGTAAGTGGTTCACTGGTGGGGTCACCCTCCTCTTATAGAAGTAGTCCTGTCATCTTTCCTCTGCCCTCTCTCACCTCTCCTCTCGACACCACTTACTCTTCTCCTCTCTGTATTCCCCTTCTCAAACCTCCCCTGTTACACTTATCTACACAAAGACACATTCCTATCAACATTTCTGATTCCAATCTGTGATATGGTGGGTTCTGGGAGATTGAATTTAAGCATGTTTAGTTGAAGTCTAGATGTGTAGAGAAAGTGATTCAGGTGTAGATCTTGCATAATCATGTGAATGTGAAATCCTTGTTAAGATATGGATATGAAGTTGGGTTTTCTTCTGTTATGTTTAGCACTGGGTCATGAGGCTTGAATAAATATCAGTTATGAAATTCTACTGCATATGTATATTTAGAATAAACTGTATTACAGCATGACTTTGGCCAACTTTACACCTGGGCTTAAACTGTTTGGAATGTCAACATTGTTGACCTAGAATGAAGCCACAAGACTAGTCTCTCTCTCTCTCTTTCTCTCTCTCTCTCTCTCTCTCTCTCTCTCTCTTTAGCAGTCAGGTCATTGAGTGTGCGGGTGGGTTTGAGCATTAGGGTAATTAACAGAGTTTTACCTGTACAATTTTTTACTGTACAATGTTTCATTTCCAGCCTGGGGGTATCCTGTGTTCTCTCCTTGGGTTTCCCTCACAATCTCACATGCAGCGAAGGTACAATGATCTTCTGGGTTCACCTTACTGTATGCTCTGATAAGTGTGATACATGCACTAAACTTGAGCCTGCAGATGGCCAGAGACATTACACACTCTTAAAAAAAAGGTGCTATCAAGACCCTTAAATGGTTCTTTGGCTGTACCCATAAGTGAACCCTTTGAAAACCCTTTTTGGTTGCAGGTACAACCCTTTTGGGTTCCATGTAGAACCCCTTTTACAGAGGGTTCTACATGGAACCAAACAGGGTTCTATCTGGAACCCAAAAGGGTTCTCCTATGGGGACAGCGGAAGAACCATTTTGGAACCCTTTTTTCTAAGAGTGCAGATAATGCACGTGAAATGGGGAACTGCAATTCACTTCGATTTTTGCACTTACCCACTTACTGGTATGTGCACTGATAAGGAATCTACTTATGGCTGACGCGTTAGTTAGACCAGGGCTACAGGGAATAAATAGGTCCAATGTTTGACACACATACTCTATATCACACCATATCATGTACAGTATATCATATTGGAACCTATGATGCAGTCAGGGATAATCTGAACTGTATGTGCTGTGTGCATGTGTACTGTATACAGACAGAGATATACTCCGTCTAGGTGTAAACAGTAAGGTGTGCTCGTCACAGTTGTATTGAATTTGGAGAGAGTATTTTCACAGTGGCCAAGTACATCTATCTAGCTCTCTCTTTCTCTTTTTCACTCTCTTTCTCTCTTTCTCTCTCTCTCCCTTCCTTCCGCTCTCTGAGGAGATGTTGGCTCAGACTCGGATCACATCTAAATGACTGAATTTCACACTCCAGATTAGTTTCATAACCTTTTACCCCTAGCTTCTGTGGATCAGATGGAACACTGTCACTATGGTAATGTGTTCTGAGTTGGTGTGGATCTCTAGGGCATTTGGAGGAATCTGCTTTTATACAGCCCTTATTAGAGTCTGTCCTCCCTTCTAGCTCATAAATTGTTTATCAAGATAAAATGTAGGTCATACTCTGATAGAGGAGATGGGCATTATGGAATAATGACAGATTATCATGCTCCTTTTGCTGGTGTGTGTGTGTGTGTGTGTGTGTGTGTGTGTGTGTGTGTGTGTGTGTGTGTGTGTGTGTGTGTGTGAGAGAGAGATAGCCCCATGCGTTCTTGCATCTGTACCACCTATATAGTCTTGCTTAGTGTGCATTTTTGGCCAGGTTTATGGGAGTGGATGGATTACTCCTGTGCCAGTCTGTGAGTGTCTCTGAGCTCCTCCTTATCACAGGAAAGCTTGTATCTCTGCGTTGCTTTTCAGGGAACTCTAGGTTTACTGTGGTCAGCTGACTCAACCATTGCTTGGCCTCTCTCCTTTATCTATCTCATAGTTAGCGGCCAGATAGTTATTTTAGTGGGCCGTTTCCAAGGCAACAATTAACCTGTGTCATCATATCTTTGATCTCACTTCTGCAGTTAAAGATATGTAGCCTAGTCTTATCATTGATGACGCACTAGTAGCCTATTGTATGGGGGTGGGGGCACTGTACTGAGCGGTATATGAAAAGCTTGGGCCTCGTGATCATATTCCAGGTGGCTGAGAATGATGAGTGGAGTAGTTGGTGAGATGCAGCAGTGACCATGATGTTGCGTCAATAGTGTTCATAATGGATATTGGACAAACGGATGATCTAGATAAAGGCCTATGGATTCTCAACAGAACACATCATGTAAGTATATGCGTTATTGTAACATTGACTTGTAAAATGCCCCTACCCAGGTCACTAGTCAACGTCTAACAACAAGTACATATGTGGTGCCAGTCAAATGTGTTAAATGTAACATTCGATGCCATTGCTGCCCTACTCTACGCACACGGCAGAAAAGCGTTCTCTGATTCATATCCTTGTCAGTCGGTGGCGTGACTCAATTGGACTTTTCACTTCAGCTCAGGGCCGACTCCAGGCATAAGCGACAATTAGCTTAGGAACTCAACTTACAGTTGAGAGTTAGGATAGTAGAATACACAAGGTGTAAGTTAAGAATGTGGTTGTGCATCATCAGTTTTTCTCTTGTTTTGTCAGTCACTGACAGTCACTCAATTAGCCATGTCAGCTAACAATTCTTCCATTGTGAAATTAGTCTAGCCAGTTATCTGAACTTGTAGTAATCATGGCCGAATACTGAGCGGGCACGCATGGCATGTCTCATTGATTTTGTAAGTCACTCTCACTCAGATATCATTAACATGGCATAAGTCATTGCAAAATGGTTAGAATTGGGGGGGGGGGCAAATAATAATCCTTGCCAGTTGGGGACCCTGACTTACAGTATAGGTTCAGTGAGACTGATCCTCTGACACCTCACAGTTCAGCTGTCACGAGTCGCTTCCAATTCCCACCACTGGTGATTCATCTGTTAAAAGGAAGAATCCACTTGGCATCTGAAATGCACCCGACCAAAGGCATGGGCATCAACGTCACTCCACAGGGGGCTATTTCACACTTTGTTGTTGTGTGTGTGTGCGGCATATCTGAAGATGTCAGCCTGGTTGAGCTTGCCCCGCTGACACCTCTCTTCAGCGGCAGCTTGGCACAGAGAGAGAGGCAGATGAGGGACAGGCAGAGATTTGATACAATCTCATTTCCACACCCAGCAATTTGTGCATTGTTCTGCCTTCTGCACTCTGTTGGTCAGTTTCTCCACCTCCTGAGTTAATGACTGTTTCATCAACTGTTTTCAGAATGGAATGATTAAACCCAGATTAAGTTGGGTTTTTATAGAAATAGTTAACACCAGGGGTTTGTTTCTGTAAATGGGCTACATGTAAAGGTCAAAAAGTTTTTATTTTCCTTTCCCCCTTTTTTGGAGAACATCCTATGTTCCATTTTCTTCTGAGAAACAATTTGCATTGTGCAAGTCTTGTTTTTGCCCTTGAGATTGAGCAATCAATATTTCGCAAACTGATGTTGAGGATATGATTAATATTCTAATGTGACAGTGAAAAAGATAATATTGAGAAAGAAACTAATATTGAAGCTAAACTGGGATACTGTGTTCAAATGAGGAATGCATTTCTCCCCCCCTCATAGCCATTCATATTTATCTTGAGACATAAAATCCTTTTGTTCAACTCAAACATTAAAAAAAAATGTCTCTCTATGCACCTGAATTTACCAAGTTGCTTGATATAAATAAACATGAACAATCGATCTATGTCGCTGACTAAAGTACTGTTTTTGAACACTATCATCGGGACACGAGTGGTTAATGGTTGAAGTTTGAGCACCTCTTGCACTTGGCTCGAGGCGGGATTGGAGGATGATGTCACCTCTGTCGCGCGACGGGGAGGGAAGGAGAGTGGGAGGAGCGTCGGGGAGAGGAGGATAGCCAATTTCAGGTACACTTAAACTTTCACAAGTTTGGAGTGTTGTGTTGCGAGAAACCGGCAAAGCCTCGGAGCGGGATACATTGGGATTTTATAAAAGAAGCTGCTGGACAGATGAAAACTGACTACGGGAATAAGGGAAAATGCATTGGGAACAAGTACTCCGATTGACGAATGGCAAGGTGAGATAGATTAGATTTTGGTTTCGATGTCCCTTGTCCTTTTAAACGTAGCCTATCAGGTGTATTGGTTTCAATAGACTGCGCATTGTAGTTTTGTAAAGGTGTCTCAAACACCGGAAGCTGTGGTTACAGTGTGGCGCCTGTGCTCAATTAGTCATATTTGTGCAGGCAGGTGAGCAACTGGCCGGTTTTGTATGTCTCAACTTCGACGTGCAAATACTTCCCAGTAAGCAAAATGAAGTTCAAAATAAGTATTTTAGACGTATTTTCTAGACTTTGACATCACGTGCATTTCAGGTTTTAAGTGAAGGCTTGAAGACTTATTTTCTAGATGTTGAAAATATGTCTTATACAAACATTAACAAAATACATCTTAAATGAGTGTTCAATTGGTATTTTCAGTTCATCGAAAATACGTACTTTCCGGACATCGAAGCGACCTCTTATATGGACTTTGAAAAGCCTTCCTTTTAGAACTTTGAAAAGACACGTTTTTGGGATGTTGAAAATATGCATTTTTCAGTCATCTATTCAAATTTGAACTACACATACATTCTTAATTAAGTAATCATTCAATCACCATAATATAGAAAAGAGGAGCCAACTGTACATAGCATCGGAATATATATATTATTGCTCCTACCTGCCATTTGCACTTAAATTACAGAATACTTAATCTACAATAACATTCTCAGTAACGGTTATAGATGTCTTTTATTATCTTGCTATGACTATGATATATTGTTGTTTATCTACCTTAGTTGAATGCACTGACTGTCAGTCGCTCTGGATAAGAGTGTCTCCTGAATTACCAAAATGTAAATGTGAAAACAAACCCGTTTAAAGCATGCTGGGTATTATTCTAATGAGCTCCTCCCCAAACAAGTGGGTCTGGTTGTTACAGACCAGATCCAAATCTTAACAAATCATAGATGTCTAGTGTACTACTGTACTACTTTACTAAAAAATGTAGTATTGTCAGGATACCAGAATTTTGACTTTGATACTGGTACCAGGTTTAGTATCACAATACTCGATACCATCACGATACTCAATACCAAAATGATACCAAAACGATACCACAGCAAAAAAAGAAGGCATATTAGCCAAAGTCACCGAATGGCACTTGATCCAGACAGATAAACTCAGCTATTGCTCTGTTCAATCGTTGGGCATCTTTTGAGCTCAGTATCATTACATTTTATTACATAAACATTTTTCAGAGACAGCCATGTATGCATTAATCAATCAATTATACAATAATTCAATAACTTTGACTTGATTTTTACCCATATAATTTCATGATTGCAATCATTTATTTGAATGGTAAATCTCTATTGATAAACTGGGTGAATCAAGATGTAGCCTAGGCCTATCCACAATATAGGTGTTCATATTCAATATTCTCATATTCAATATGAGTGTGTGCATGCATTTAGTTATTGAGCTTGTTTTGGCTGATTTCATGGGGCTACAGATGACAAATAATCTATTTCCCTTCCAAATCAAATCAAACAATCTGTTTCCCTTCCATTTGAGACTTCATTTATTGTACTGATCAACAACATTTGTATAGAAGTAGCTTATTTTATAACAGTGTGCGCTGTCTCTTTAACCAGTAATGAAGGCATTCATGATGCAGTCATTTCGCTGAGACAATAGATCATATTTGTCAGAGACCGAATAAGTGAATGAAAAGGTTTTTGGTGTTAATCAGCTTTGAAATCAGCCTACTTTTTGATTTGTTTGCCAATCAGATGAAAACATGACTGGTTGTGTTCATTCCACATTAAAATGTTATACATTTCTATTGTTAAATTACAGTGGGGCAAAAACGTATTTAGTCAGCCACCAATTGTGCAAGTTCTCCCACTTAAAAGGATGAGAGAGGCCTGTAATTATCATCACAGGTACACTTCAACTATGACAGACAAAATGAGAAAAAACTTACAGAAAATCACATTGTAGGATTTTTTATGAATTTATTTGCAAATAATGGTGTAAAATAAGTATTTGGTCAATAACAAAAGTTTATCTCAATACTTTGTTATATAGCCTTTGTTGGCAATGACAGAGGTCAAACGTTTTCTGTAAGTCTTCACAAGGTTTTCACACACTGTTGCTGGTATTTTGGCCCATTCCTCCATGCAGATCTCCTCTAGAGCAGTGATGTTTTGGGGCTGTTGCTGGGCAACGCAGACTTTCAACTCCCTCCAAAGATTTTCTATGGGGTAGGCCATTTTTTATCTGGAGACTGGCTAGGCCACTCCAGGACCTTGAAATGCTTCTTACGAAGCCACTCCTTCGTTGCCCTGGCGGTGTGTTTGGGATCATTGTCATGCTGAAAGACCCAGCCACGTTTCATCTTCAATGCCCTTGCTGATGGAAGTAGGTTTTCACTCAAAATCTCACGATACATGGACCCATTCATTCTTTCCTTTAAACGGATCAGTCGTCCTGGTCCCTTTGCAGAAAAACAGCCCCAAAGCATGATGTTTCCACCCCCATGCTTCACAGTAGGTATGGTGTTCTTTGGATGCAACTCAGCATTCTTTGTCCTCCAAACACGACGAGTTGAGTTTTTACCAAAAAGTTCTATTTTGGTTTCATCTGACCATATGACATTCTCCCAATCTTCTTCTGGATCATCCAAATGCTCTCTAGCAAACTTCAGACGGGCCTGGACATGTACTGGCTTAAGCAGGGCGACACGTCTGGCACTGCAGGATTTGAGTCCCTGGCGGCGTAGTGTGTTACTGATGGTAGGCTTTGTTACTTTGGTCCCAGCTCTCTGCAGGTCATTCACTAGGTCCCCCCGTGTGGTTATGGGATTTTTGCTCACCGTTCTTGTGATCATTTTGACTCCACGGGGTGAGATCTTGCGTGGAGCCCCCAGATCGAGGGAGATTATCAGTGGTCTTGTATGTCTTCCATTTCCTATAATTGCTCCCACAGTTGATTTCTTCAAACCAAGCTGCTTACCTATTGCAGATTCAGTCTTCCCAGCCTGGTGCAGGTCTACAATTTTGTTTCTGGTGTCCTTTGACAGCTCTTTGGTCTTGGCCATAGTGGAGTTTGGAGTGTGACTGTTTGAGATTGTGGACAGGTGTCTTTTATACAGGTAACAAGTTCAAACAGGTGCCATTAATACAGGTAACGAGTGGAGGACAGAGGAGCCTCTTAAAGAAGAAGTTACAGGTCTGTGAGAGCCGGAAATCTTGCTTGTTTGTAGGTGACCACTTATTTTCCACCATAATTTGCAAATAAATTCATAAAAAATCCTACAATGTGATTTTCTGGAATTTTTTTCCTCATTTTGTCTGTCATAGTTGAAGTGTACCTATGATGAAAATTACAGGCCTCTCTCATCTTTTTAAGTGGGAGAACTTACACAATTGGTGGCTGACTAAATACTTTTTTGCCCCACTGTATGTCTTTACTAAACTCAGCAAAAAAATAAATGTCCCTTTTTCAGGACCCTGTCTTTCAAAGATAATTTGTAAAAATCTGAATAACTTCACAGATCTTCATTGTAAAGTGTTTAAACACTGGTTCCCATGCTTGTTCAATGAACCATAAACAATTAATGAATATGCACCTGTGGAATGGTCGTTAAGACACTAACAGCTTACAGACGGTAGGCAATTAAGTAGAGTACAGTAGAACAGTACAGTACATTACAGTACAATACACAGTACACTAAAAAGTAGAGTAAAGTACAGTTTAGTAGAGTACATTAGTCAAGTAGCGTACAATACAGTACACTATACTTTACTTTTCCTGCGTGAACGTGCCTTAGGCATGCTGCAAGGAGGCAAAGGGAGTGCAGGCAATTAAGGTGACAGTTATGAAAACTTAGGACACTAAAGAGGCCTTTCTACTAACTCTGAAAAACACCAAAAGTAAGATGCCCAGGGTCCCTGCTCAAATATGGTGCAGTCCATGAGGAGGAGATGCACTGCAGTACTTAATGCAGCTGGTGGCCACATCAGATACTGACTGTTACTTTTGATTTTGACCTCCCCCCTTTGTTCAGGGAAACATTATTCCATTTCTGTTAGTCACATGGCTGTGGAACTTGTTCAGTTTATGTCTCAGTTGTTGAATCTTGTTATGTTCACACAAATATTTACAAATATTTTGCTGAAAATAAACACAGTTGACAGTGAGAGGACGTTTCTTTTTTTGCTGAGTTTATTAGACCCATAGATTGATTGCTCCCTTGAATAGATTGCTCCCTTGAATGTCGCGGTATAATTCACACTCTGGACTCACTCTAAAATGGGTGTCAAAACAAAAACCAATGATTGCAAAGTTAAACCAACTACACAAGCACATGGACTCCTTTTAACAATTTCCACAGAGAACTCTACAAACCACATTTACTTGAAGAACAGTGCACATGTAAAGTGTGATAACAGAATTACGGTTTGTTTTGTTTGTCATCATTCTGTTACCAAACTTTGCATCTGCATTGGTTCTTTATTGGTTTTGTAGAATTGTCTGTGAAAATGGTTAAAAGTAGTCCTTGTGCATTGGTTTTTGTTAGACATATATTTTAAAGGCCCACTGCAGTCAAAAACCTGATTTCCTGTGTTTTATATATATATTTCCACACTATGAGGTTGGAATAATATTTAGAAAATTCTGATAAATCCCATTTAGTGTAAGAGCTATTTGAAAAGACCACCTGGAATTTCAGCCTGTTTTGATGGGATGAAGTTTTGGCATTCCTGGTAAATTAGTGTTGCAACCCTCTCTGCCAATGACAGCTAGATTTCAGTTTTCCCCTTCCACCTTAAACCACTCCCAGAAAGTCCTAGCAAAATTCCTGACAATTTGAATTGGGAAAAAATAACAATTTCCGTGGAATTGTTTAAAAGCAAAGGTTGTCTGTGTTCTACAGACATAGACAGGTAGACCTAATCTGTGTGGAACAACTTTGACTCTGTAATCACAAATCCAACATCCTGTCAAACGTGATGAGCTGTAGGCACATTTTTGTGATTAGGTTCAATGATTATCCACCAACACTCATGATCAACCTTTTTGACTAAGCAGAAAGGTTATATTTGCTCTCTATTTTATATGCCATGCTACACAGTCAGTATTGATTCTGGGCATATGGAAGGAAATGGGTTATTTTTCAGTTGCTTCCTTTTTTTGTTTTCTTTGTAGCCCATGTTGTAGAAATATTGCGATCATGAGTCACACACTTCAGAATGAGCTGACAGATAGTGGCCTCCCTTGCTGACACAGATTCTCATCTTTAGCAGAGGGGATTGCAGAAGTCGTCTCTCTTTCTCAGACCAGCATGTCAGCAAAACCTCATGAATGACTGAGCTTCCTCAATATGCAACTTACACTTTTTAACCTCCCCCTCCTTTTCTCCAGATTGAGCGGTTGGAGGTGAGTGGCTTGGCTCAGACCCCCCAGGCAGTGTTGTGTGGCGCTGATGGGTCGTTCCTCGGGGGTGAAGATGGCACCCCGGACCCCCAGCGTACCAAGCAGGCTATCGCCCAGCTGCAGCAGAAGATCCTCAAGCTCACAGAGCAGATCAAGATTGAGCAGACGGCCAGAGACGACAACGTGGCCGAGTACCTCAAACTGGCCAACAACGCTGACAAGCAGCAGAGTGCCCGCATCAAACAGGTGAGCATTGTTTTATGATCAAAGTTTTATACAAAACACAAGACAGTACTACTTTTACTGGATAACAGCTCTGCTAAATGATCGCATATATGACGACAATATACAGTACTAGTCAAAATCTTGGAGGCACCTACTCATTCCAGGGTTTTTCTTTATTTTTAACTATTTTCTGCATTGTAGAATAATAGTGAAGACTTCAAAACTATGAAATAACACATATGGAATCATGTAGTAACCAAAATAGTGTAAAACAAATCAAAATATATTTTATATTTGAGATTCTTCAAAGTAGCCACTGTTTGCCTTGATGAGAGCTTTACACACTGTTAATCACCTGGACTGCTTTTCCAACAGTCTTGAAGGAGTTCCTCCATATGCTGAGCACTTGTTGGCTGCTTTTCCTTCACTCTGCAGTCCAACTCATCCCAAACCATCTCAATTGGTTTGAGGTCGGGTGATTGTGGAGGCCAGGTCATCTGATGCAGCACTCCATCACTCTCCTTCTTGGTCAAATAGCCCTTACACAACCTGGAGGTGTGTTGGGTCATTGTCCTGTTGAGATACTCTACCTCAGGCGAGCAAAACCTCGAGACTTCCTTAGATATTGTTCACCAGCTGTTGTTTACATATATGCATAGTCCACCACCCCTCGTCTTACCAGACGCCGCTGTTCTATCCTGCTGATACAGTGTATAACCAGCCAGCTTTATGTTGATAATGTCATTGTTCAGCCATGACTCCATGAAGTATAAGATGTTACAGTTTTTAATGTCCTGTTGGTAGTTTAATCTTCCTCGTAGGTCGTCGATTTTATTTTCCAATGATTGCATTTTAGCTGGAAGAACAGAAGGCAGGGGGGGGTTATTTGATTGCCTACGAATTCCCTGAAGGCAGCCTGACCTATGTCCTCTTTTTCTTCATTGTCTCTTCACACAAATGACAGGGATTTTGGCCTGTTCCCGGGAAAGCAGTATGTTTTTCATTTCGGGCTCGTCAGACTCGTTAAAGGGGGGAAAAAAAGCTTCTATCTTCTGTATACCACCCTACCTTGTCACAACACAACTGATTGGCTCAAACGCATTAAGAAGAAAAGAGATTACACAAATGAACTTTTAACAAGCCACACCTGTTTAATTGAAATGCATTCTAGGTGACTACCTCATGAAGCTGGTTGAGAGAATGCCAAGAGTGTGCAAAGCTGTCATCAAGGCAAAGGGTGGCTACTGTGAAGAATCTCAAATATAAAATATATTTGTATTTGTTTAACACTTTTTTGGTTACCTCATGATTCTATATGTGTTATTTCATAGTTTTGATGTCTTCACTATTATTCTACAATGTAGAAAGTAGTAAAAATATAGAAAAAGCCCTGAATGAGTAGGTGTGTCCAAACTTTTGACTGGTACTGTAAATCACCAAGATGTTGGGCTCAGGCACAGATCATCATTGTGTGTGTGTCAGCCAGTCTCCTCGTTTGTTATATTTCACTGAGCAAGAAGGGCTGATTTATCTAGTTACAATTTCTGTAACAAGCCGAGGTATATGTGTACTATAAACACGTACGTGCTATAATATTTATAGTATGTATATGTATACAGTTGAAGTCAGAAGTTTAAATACACTTAGGTTGGAGTCATTAAAACTCCTTTTTCAACCACTCCACAAATGTCTTGTTAACAAACGATAGTTTTGCCAAGTCGGTTAGGACATCTACTTTGTGCATGACACAAGTCATTTTTCCAACAATTGTTTACAGACAGATTATTTCACTTATAATTCACTGTATCACAATTCTAGTGGGTCAGAAGTTTACATACACTAGGTTGACTGTGGCTTTAAACAGCTTGGAAAATTCCAGAAAATTATGTCATGGCTTTAGAAGCTTCTGATAGGCTAATTGACATCATTTGAGTCAATTTGAGGTGTACCTGTGGATGTATTTCAAGGACTGCCTTCAATCTCAGTGCCTCTTTGCTTGACATCATGGAAAAATCTAAATGAATCAGCCAAGACCTCAGAAAAAAAATTGTAGACCTCTACAAGTCTTGTTCATCCTTGGGAGCAATTTCCAAACACCTGAAGGTACCACGTTCATCTGTACAAACAATAGCATGCAAGTATAAACACCATGGGACCACGCAACCGTCATACCACTCAGGAAGGAGACGAGTTCTGTCTCCTAGAGATGAACGTACTTTGGTGCGAAAAGTGCAAATCAATCCCAGAACAACAGCAAAGGACCTTGTGAAGATGCTGGAGGAAACAGGTACAAAAGTATCTAAATCCACAGTAAAACAAGAAAATGCTGTGGATATATTGAAGCAACATCTCAAGACATCAGTCAGGAAGTTAAAGCTTGGTCGCAAATGGGTCTTCCAAATGGACAATGACCCCAAGCATACTTCCAAAGTTGTGGCAAAATGGTTTAAGGACAACAAAGTCAAGGTATTGGAGTGGCCATCACAAAGCCCTGACCTCAATCCTATAGAACATTTGTGGGCAGAACTGAAAAGGCGTGTGTGAGAAAGGAGGCCTACACACCTGACTCCAGCTCTGTTGGGAGTAATGGGCCAAAATTCGCCCAACTTATTTTGGGAGGCTACTCGAAACGTTTGACCCAAGTTAAATATTTTATAGGCAATGCTACCAAATACTAATTGAGTGTATGTAAACTTCTGACCCACTGGGATTGTGATGAAAGAAATAAAAGCTGAAATAAATTATTCTCTCTACTATTATTCTGACATTTCACATTCTTAAAATGAAGTGGTGATCCTAACTGACCTAAGACAGGGAATTTTTACTAGGACTAAATGTCAGGAATTGTGAAAAACTGAGTTTAAATGTATTTGGCTAAGGTGTATGTAAACTTCCGACTTCAACTGTGTGTGTGTATATATATTTATATAAGTGTCCTATAACAGACACATAAGTGTCCTATATAACTGCAGGTGTTTGAGAAGAAGAACCAGAAGTCCGCCCAGACCATCCAGCAGCTGCAGAGGAAGCTGGAGCACTACCACCGCAAGCTGAGGGAGGTGGAGCACAACGGCATCCCTCGCCAGCCCAAGGACGTCCTCAGGGACATGCAGCAGGGCCTGAAGGACGTGGGGGCAAAGGTCACAGGCTTCAGCGAGGGCGTGGTGGACAGTGTCAAGGGAGGCCTCTCCAGCTTCTCCCAGGCCACGCACTCCGCTGCCGCCGGGGTCGTCTCAAAGCCCCGGGAGATTGCCTCACTGTTCCGCAACAAGTTTGGCAGCGCCGACAATATCCCCGGGCTGAAGGACTCCTTGGATGATCCGTCAGGGGGCGAGGAGGGGGTGACTGGGGCCGGGGGGAGTTCTCTGGGCAGTGCAGGGCACCACCATCTGCAGTCCAGCCCCAAGTACGGCAGCGAGGATGACTGCTCCAGCGCTACGTCGGGGTCGGCAGGGGCCAACAGCACCACAGGGGCTCCCGGAGGCCCCCCCAGCTCCAAGGGGAACACCCTGGAGAGGAGCCAGAGCTCTAGCCTGGACATGCTGCTACAGGAGGTGCAGGAGGGCCAGGGGAGACTAGAGGAGAATCTGGAGGGGCTGAAGAGTCACTATCAGAGAGACTACACTGTCATCATGCAGGCCCTGCAGGAGGAACGATTCAGGTAGGGAGGGAGAGGGAGCTAGAGGACATGCTGTCATCATGCAGGCCCTGCAGGACGAACAATTTAGGTACTGACTTACTTAACCAATGATTTATTTATATATATATATATATATATATATATATATATATATATATATATATATATATATATATATATATATATATATATATAATATATATATGCCAAGATGGAGGCACAGTGGCATCAAAACAGCACCCCCTGTCAGAAATCTAGTATATATATATATATATATATATATATACTAGATTTCTGACAGGGGGTGCTGTTTTGATGCCACTGTGCCTCCATCTTGGCACTTCCCCGCCATTGCAAACAATATTTTGGAAGCTATAGAAATCAATTTATTTCCCTTTGCTTTTGCCACATTTATTCTATGACAGACACCTTAATGCATACTTACAAATTATATTATGTGAGCTAAACATAATTTAATTTTTTTCCCTTAAAGTATAATTTTTAGCGATTACTAATGTTACCGTCCCCACTACAATTAAATATAATTTTGTCCTTGAAACATTCAATTGAAATACTGTAGAATTCCATTCGTTCCTATGAAGGACTGCTCCTACTGTGGAGTACCAAAATGGCCGACCGGTGCCTTCAAAGCCTCTCATTGGCCAATACATAGCATCAGCAATCCAGGTTTTATACAGTGCCTTGCGAAAGTATTTGGCCCCCTTGAACTTTGCGACCTTTTGCCACATTTCAGGCTTCAAACATAAAGATATAAAACTGTATTTTTTTGTGAAGAATCAACAACAAGTGGGACACAATCACGAAGTGGAACGACATTTATTGGATATTTCAAACTTTTTTAACAAATCAAAAACTGAAAAATTGGGCGTGCAAAATTATTCAGCCCCCTTAAGTTAATACTTTGTAGCGCCACCTTTTGCTGCGATTACAGCTGTAAGTCACTTTTGGGGTATGTCTATCAGTTTTGCACATCGCGAGACTGACATTTTTTCCCATTCCTCCTTGCAAAACAGCTTGAGCTCAGTGAGGTTGGATGGAGAGCATTTGTGAACAGCAGTTTTCAGTTCTTTCTTTTTCAGTTTTCTTCCAGAATGGTCCTGTATCCATCCATCTTCCCATCAATTTTAACCATCTTCCCTGTCCCTGCTGAAGAAAAGCAGGCCCAAACCATGATGCTGCCATCACCATGTTTGACAGTGGGGGATGGTGTGTTCAGCTGTGTTGCTTTTACGCCAAACATAACGTTTTGCATTGTTGCCAAAAAGTTCAATTTTGGTTTCATCTCACCAGAGCACCTTCTTCCACATGTTTGGTGTGTCTCCCAGGTGGCTTGTGGCAAACTTTAAACAACACTTTTTATGGATATCTTTAAGAAATGGCTTTCTTCTTGCCACTCTTCCATAAAGGCCAGATTTGTGCAATATACGACTGATTGTTGTCCCATGGACAGAGTCTCCCACCTCAGCTGTAGATCTCTGCAGTTCATCCAGAGTGATCATGGGCCTCTTGGCTGCATCTCTGATCAGTCTTCTCCTTGTATGAGCTGAAAGTTTAGAGGGACGGCCAGGTCTTGGTAGATTTGCAGTGGTCTGATACTCCTTCCATTTCAATATTATCGCTTGCAAAGTGCTCCTTGGGATGTTTAAAGCTTGGGAAATCTTTGTGTATCCAAATCCGGCTTTAAACTTCTTCACAACAGTATCTCGGACCTGCCTGGTGTGTTCCTTGTTCTTCATGATGCTCTCTGCGCTTTTGACGGACCTCTGAGACTATCACAGTGCAGGTGCATTTATACGGAGACTTGATTACACACAGGTGGATTGTATTTATCATCATTAGTCATTTAGGTCAACATTGGAACATTCAGAGATCCTCACTGAACTTCTGGAGAGAGTTTGCTGCACTGAAAGTAAAGGGGCTGAATAATTTTGCACGCCCAATTTTTCAGTTTTTGATTTGTTAAAAAAGTTTGAAATATCCAATAAATGTCGTTCCACTTCATGATTGTGCACCACTTGTTGATTCTTCACAAAAAAATACAGTTTCACATCTTTATGTTTGAAGCCTGAAATGTGGCAAAAGGTCGCAAAGTGCAAGGGGGCCGAATACTTTCGCAAGGCACTGTATACATCATTGTACTTAACACACTATATATGTAGAGAGAGAATAGAAGGAGAGTGCTAGAGGGAGTGAGAGAGAGCCCTGTAGGAAAAACCCCACACAGAGATGTATAAGGTTAACATTTGGAAGGTTATTGCAAAGTGATGTTGATGTGCAGGTGTGTTTTCACTGAAACCAAACCCACTCTAATCAACATAAGACAGGTCAAAGCTTTATTGCCCTTAAAACTGAATTGTAAACTAGTGACAGTATCCATCATTTAGGCAGAGAGATCAGCCCTAGACTACTAAAGTGAAGAGGTGTATGTACCTTTTAGTAAAGACACAACAGGTACAGAGAACCCATTCAAGTCTATTTATTTGGCACTTTTTACAAAACAGCATTGTCTCAAAGGGGGATGGGGGGGGTGGGTTTATCAAAACGCTGACTTGAGACTTGACGCGGAAACCCTGAAACTCCCTTAAAGCCGGCCGAGTGTAGGTGGCCAGGGAAAAGTCCCTGCTGTGGAGGAACAAGGAAGAAGCACTTTACTGCAAACCAGTCCCTAGCACAAGGATCTTGTCCTGTCCTATCACATATCTATCTGAGGGCATGTGTTGCTATCTCAGGGCATGTTAGTCAAGGGAGGGGGAGAGGATTTTCATGACAAGAAGACAAAAACATTTTTCACTCTAAAATGTCCATCAGGGCACAAGTATGTGTGTTTTTTGTCTTTCAGGCTAAAAATAAGGTCCAGCAGAATGAGCTTTGAGCATGTCTTCTGCTGATGACCATGTTCTGAGCATTGACCACACAGTTATGGTTAAACCACTGTGTTTGAACCATTGTTTAGAATATGGAGCCTCCTACCTGTATAACTCCTAGAGGAAACTTTGCCCGTAGGCTTGGCATTTAGTTTTTGGTGCAGTCAGCAGTATTAGGATGGTACAGGACGTTCTGCAGTAGCTTCCCCCTCCTCCACTTCCCCATCTTCCCCTCTCCGATTCACCTATATTCTGATATTTTTATTGTCTGATTAACCACCAGAGCGTGTGTGTGTGCAGTACCAGAGGGCATAGTTGTACATCTTATTAAAATGTGACTCTTAAACGGGTTAAGTAAGACATAATGAGATCAGACTGGTGGTGTGATTCACTTAATCACAAACACACATGCATGCATTCACAGACAATCACATCCTCCCTCTCCCTCCTGATTGGTCAGTGTCAAACTGCTGATTATCTGCCATTGGTCACTCTCATCAGCAGGTGAGTAAGCATGTGCTGATCAGCTCACAGATAATCATCCATCCAGTCAGGTGTCATTCCACCTGAAAGCTCTTTAACTTCTTGTCCAGGAAAAACTGGAACCTGTGTTTGTCTATGGGGTGTGTGTGTGTGTGTCTATCCATCCGTCCATCCATCTGTGTCTCTGTCTGTGTATATGTCTGTGTGAGCTGTTAGATTAACGTGTGTGTTTCTCTGTAGGTGTGAGCGTCTGGAGGAGCAGCTGAATGATCTGACAGAGCTCCACCAGAATGAGATCCTCAACCTGAAGCAGGAGCTGGCCAGCATGGAGGAGAAGATAGCTTACCAGTCCTACGAGAGAGCCAGAGACATACAGGTCAGTCACAGTCATGCATGCATACACACACACACACACACACTGTACACAAACTAGATAGCCAGACTACTGTATGACTGTGATTCATTTCATAATCACAACTTTATCTGAAGACAAACAGAAAGCCTTGCACAGTTATGAGGAACAAACCCAATCAGACATAAGCCAGTGTTGTTTAATCTTTGTGTACAACTTCCAGGTTAATTTACAGTTCACTCTTTTACTAGGGCTTTCAAATGATAAAAAAATGTAATTGAGTTAATCACAGGATTTGCTGTGATTAATCACGATAATTAGCCAATTCTGAATTTGCTCAAATTAGGCTGTAATTCAAGATTTTTCATACAAAAAACATTACAAGAAAATGTACATCTTGATTTTGTCTAAAGTAACGGTTAGCAAAATTAGGTAACTTGAGAAAGCACACTTTTTTAACCTTAGTGTCAGCTTGTTTTTACATTGCATTGTTGTTTATTTGGCTGTATAGATTATGTATTTGAGATGTTTTCTGTGTATTTTGAATGCTTTTAGACGATGGGATTAATTGCAATGAAAATGTCTGTACTAAAATATAAATACATTTGAGTTAACTGATTAACTATGACAGCCCTGGCCTCCCCGGGTGGCGCAGTGGTCTAAGAGCTGTGCCACCAGAGATTCTGGGTTCGAGTCCAGGCTCTGTCGCAACAGGCCGCGACCGGGAGGCCCATGGGGCGGCGCACAATTGGCCCAGTGTCTTCTGGGTTAGGAAGGGTTTGGCCGGCAGGGATGTCCTTGTCCCAACACGCTCTAGTGACTCCTGTAGCGAACCGGGCGCATGCATGATGACACGGTCGCCAGGTGTACGGTATTTCCTACGACACATTGGTGCGGCTGGCTTCTGGGTTGGATGGGAATTGTGTCAAGAAGCAGTGTGGCTTGGTTGGGTTATGTTTCGGAGGACACATGGCTTTCAACCTTCGCCTCTCCCGAGTCCGTACGGGAGGTGCAGCGATGAGACAGGACTGTAACTACTACCAATTGGATACCACGAAATTGGGGAGAAAAAAGGGGTACAAAAAATTAAATAAAAACTCTGACGGCCCTAATATTGACCTGGTATTTAAAACACATGATGGGGTCAGAGATAATAGCACTATAATTACTTAATAATTATATTTTGTTTCATTGGAATCCATTAGAACAAGCCCCATAATGTAACAGATGTTGTGTTGAGTTCTTTCAAGTTAGTGCCAAAAAAGTAACCTGTGTGTGTGTGTGTGTGTGTGTGTCTTATGGCTTGAGGGTAGAAGTTGTTTAGAAGCCTCGTGGACCTAGACTTGGCGCTCCGATACCACTTGCCGTGCGGTAGCAGAGAGAATAGTCTATGACTAGGGTGGCTGGAGTCTTTGACAATTTTTAGGGCCTTCCTCTGACACCGCCTGGTATAGAGGTCCTGGATGTCAGAAAGCTTGGCCCCGGTGATGTACTGGGCCGTACGCACTACCCTCTGTAGTGCCTTGCGGTTGGAGGCCGAGCAGTTGCCATACCAGGCAGTGATGCAACCAGTAAGGATACTCTTGATTGTGCAGCTGTAGAACCTTTTGAGGATCTGAGGAGCCATGCCAAATATTTTCAGTCTCCTGAGGGGTAATAGGTTTTGTCGTGCCCTCTTCACGACTGTCTGTGGACGCCAAGGAACTTGAAGCTCTCAACCTGCTCCGTTGATGAGAACGGGGGCGTGCTCGGTCCTCCTTTTCCTGTAGTCTTTACTGTGTGTAGCCTGTGTACTACTATGTCTAACCCTTTTCTATCCTCCTGTCCTGCAGGAAGCTCTGGAGGCGTGTCAGACGCGTATCTCTAAGATGGAGCTGCAGCAGCAGCAGCAGCAGGTGGTCCAGCTAGAGGGCCTGGAGAACGCCACGGCCCGGACACTGCTGGGGAAACTCATCAATGTCCTCCTGGCCCTCATGGCTGTGCTCCTGGTGTTTGTCTCCACTGTGGCCAACTGTGTGGTCCCTCTAATGAAAACCCGCTCCCGGTCCTTCTCCACCCTCCTCCTCATCCTCCTCTTCGCCTTCCTCTGGAGGAACTGGGATGCGCTGTCGGGCTACACACACCGTGCCCTGCAGCTGCCCAGATGACCGAATGGAGACGTGTGTTTCTATGACTATGCGCGAGGGTGGATACTCTGTCTCCACACACACACACACACACACACACACACACACAGAAAGCAGGAAGAGCCTAACTGCCAATGGGATGTGGTGGTTGTGTTGACGGACGCTGTAGAATTAGTCTATCGGTTGAGCTCTGTGAGGCAGGATTTGGACTGAGGAGAAAGTGAGGGAAGGATGGAAGATGAGAATACCACTCAGTCATGACTTTTGTTTAGGAAGGATGAGACTTTGTTTACATTCAGAAATAGTGTTTATTTCTTTCACAGGATGCATCGTCATACTGTTTTTCTTTTCTTCTAGGGGTTAATCAAGTATATTATTGTTGTTTATTATTTTTTCTAATAATATATTATTTTTTACATTTTATTCAGTACCATGTAGCGTTAAGCTCCTCCCACTCTGCACAAAGAGGAGCTTGTCAAGAAACTGATTGGACGTTCACCTCAGAGGCTCAGGCCCTCTGCAGATAAATGGTACTCTGATTTGGTTGCCTTTCATAAAGAAAGTGCTCTACCGGTCTGTTATTGGTAGAAAATGAAAAGATGAATGAATCCCCGCCTCGCACTTTTTCCACCGCGATGGATTCTGAGATAAAAAGGAACCTTTCTACAGAGTACTCTTTGTTTTCTGGACACAAAAGACTGATGGACATTACTTTGAGTGTCACGCTGAGACTTCTCGTGCTTCCGTACTGTTTCTACTAGCAATGATTTACGTCCTATTAAAGGTGTCTTTTTTTTTTAAAGGAGAGTAAATTAATTAGGAGAGGTCATTTTAATTAGGAGAGGTGATGTAATGAATTCTAATGACTTTTAGAGAGTAGCGCCAGCTTAGACAAGAGGGAGGGTTTGACAGTTAGGGCCACTCACCACAGAGCCACCAGAAACCATAGGTACAGATAAGGCCACTTTGCAGGAAATGTGGAGTTGCCATGATATTGCTTTCACTGGTGCTCACCCATTGTGTCAGCTGAATTCCATGTTGAAAAGGCATAGACTGTCTGCCAGACGTAGACAACTGTCTCCACTTCCATACTACTGTTGTTCAATGCACTGCCTGTATGAAGAATGTGACTCACTCGATCACAATGGCTATGTTTAGACAGACAGCCCAAATCTGATCTTTTAACAGTTTTTTTTTTTACCAATCAGATCAGCTCTGAGAAAAATCTGATGTGAAATGATCTAATGTGATTGGTAAAAAGACCAGTTAGTGGGTAAAAGATCAGAATTAGGCTGCCTGTGTAAACGCAGCCTTACTGTCCTATCTCTCCATCTCTCTCCTCATTGCCCTGTTTTTCCAGCATACTGCCCTATGTGCCAAAACTGTCCTATTTCACATTTCCAGATGTGTATGTGCTTTATTAGCCAACTCCTCTAACTCTCACAGTCATGACATGACAGAAGAGTTGGCTAAACTAAGCACAAACTGATATGGGACCAGGCTAACAGAATATACCTTTACAAGGTTGTCTGGGTAATTGCTCTGAGACACTCACTGCTAATAACCTGATGTGTGTTTCCTAATCCTGGTCCTTGATTACTACTGAATACGATGGCTCTCTGTCTTATCCTACCTGTCTGTTCATGGAGCTTCAGTCGACCTAGATGATATGAATGAGTCCATCTGAAGTCCATTCTGACACTTGTTTGATGAAGATAATAACTTAGTGTGAGCTGCAGACCAGCGTTCCATAGTGTTTGGACCAGCATGTTTAGGATCTTTGAAACAGTTTTAAACCAGAAACTGCACTGAATTTATTGTCAGTCTAATCACTAAATATAAATTAATTGAAGTCAATGGATATTGTTATTACACACCAATCAGTTTAAAGATACTGATCATTGTTGTGATCTTGAAGGTTCCCAAGGTGCGTGGCTCCTGAGTTGACCTCTGACCTTGGTGTGACTTTGCCATGACCTCCGATGCAGCGTGGTAGGGTAGGGTTGTGTGCTAAACCACTCCAGTGCCTTCTGATGTGGGATAATAAAAGTGCATTCCTGACTTCCTGCAACTCCTGGCCGCCTGACTTGTGTGTGTGTGTGTGTGTGTGTTGAGGATCGGAGGGGTTTGGGGTGTGTCTAGCTCTCTCGTAGGATTGGTAAGCGATTATCTCCTCCATGCTGGCCAGCTCCTGCTTCAGGTTAAGGAGGAAATGGACCAATAAGAGCAATTATTTAAAGCAAAGTAATGTTGTAAAACAGATTCTTAAACTGCCTGGACCACACTATGTCTGGATGCCATGTTTCATTGAGGAACAAAGTAGGCTGAAGCACTGATGGTAGTTTACAGTGTTTAATGTGAATTGATTATAGTGTGAATAAATAAGCCCTGTTGAAGTTTGTGTATTCATCCACTAGATGGCGATCCTCTCATGTTTATAGCACCTTAGTTTCCTGACATGACCCACACAGATGAAGCCAACTGACATTTACTCCTGAGGTGCTGACTTGTTGCACCCTCGACAACTACTGTGATTATTATTATTTGACCATGCTGGTCATTTATGAACATTTGAACATATTGGCCATGTTCTGTTATAATCTCCACCCGGCACAGCCAGAAGAAGACTGGCCACCCCTCAGCCTGGTTCCTCTCTAGGTTTCTTCCTAGGTTTTGGCCTTTCTAGGGAGTTTTTCCTAGCCACTGTGCTTCTACACCTGCATTGCTTGTTGTTTGGGGTTTTAGGCTGGGTTTCTGTACAGCACTTTGAGACATCAGCTGATGTACAAAGGGATATATAAATACATTTGATTTGATTTGATCTGTATGCTCAAAGTTATCAAATAGATCCTTGAAACACCATATTTACTGTGTGTGTGTATTTTTCCCATTCATATTCCCTAGCTGTTCATGCACAACAATGTCAGTCCATATGGAGTGGATGGGCAGTGGAGTGTTGACCAGGCCTTGTGGAGGTGTTGTTTCTTATCTGTCAGGAAACAGGTTGTTGGGCAGAGCCCGGGCCTCAGAGCTCCACCACAGAGTAGAGAGCAGTAGCTGTTTTCACTGACAACAGAGAAAATAGCAGTCTCTCACTCCAGAAGGCCCTCACCTCACTGTGAGAGAAGGCTCGGGAAGTCTCTCGCTCTCTCTCTTACACGCACCAATACTGTTTAAATGCCTTTTCTTTATGCACCATATCTATGTTGCATATATTACAAGACCCATGTATGACAAATAAGCCTACCTCAACACACACACGTGCGCGCTTCGGTGAGGTGTCACGAATAATCGAGTGTAACCAGAACGCAGCACTCTTCGTTGATATCTGATCCTTGACAGCAGTGACCCGTGATACCCCCTCTCTCCCCAGTCTATTTTCCAGGTCCCTTCCCACTCTCACTCTTAGTGGGGCATTAGGGAGTGTGTTGGAGGGTGTGTGTGTAGGCTTAGGCTGTACGTATACGTGGTGGAGACTGTTGGTCCTGCATTGCGATCAGTCAGCTGGTTCCTTATCAGACCGCTTTCCTGCCCCTCCGTGCTGGCGGATTAGATGAGCGTGAATGCGGGCCAACGTAAACACGCATTGACCCGGGCGGTGTTTATCAGCGCAAATAACATCGCCAAGTGGTGATGGGAGGCGTGCACCAACCTGAGAGGAACAGAGCTGGCCCGAGAGATATAATAGTTCCAGCAGGCTTTGGATACTGTCCAAACTGGCATGACGCATGGGTTAGAATGCGTCGAATAGAACAGAGTGATGGCCATCACATTTGGTAATTGTATTTACTTTCTGTGGGCCTATTTTAACGGCTTTTGAGAGAATAAATCCATGGGTAGCCTAATCCAAAATTACGGGCTCTCAATTTGCGCTGTCACTTTTTGTTTAAAGTCCCTTTGAGCTTGTCAATGTTCTCTCATTGCGTAGTTGTTCACAAGAAGCACTTAATTTGTGTTTTGGAAAAAAATGGAAGTTTTAAAGGGGCAATCAGTAGTTGAACAATAAAAGACATCAACTTCCCCTGTTTCGCAAAAACCAGATGGATGGGGCTGGAGAAATGTAACCACTCAAATTCATAGACAGGGCTATGGATGCAAGCACCGAATATCCATGATATCAAATTATACAGAGTTTCTTTGTTTACAAACATTGGAGTTAAAAAAGCGTAGGCTATATTTTGGATTGTGAGTGGGTACGACAGTAGAACTAAACTCATGAGCGTGGTTACATACCTCGTCTAACCTGAACCCTCTGTATATAGCCTCGGTATTGTTGTTTTGTGTACCTTCTTTTTAAAACTTTAGTTTATTTAGTAAATATTTTCTTAGCCAACAATGCAGTTCAATAAATATAGTTAAGGGCTTGAAAGTAAGCATTTCACGGTAAGGTCTACCTACACCTGTTGTATTCGGCGCATGTGGCAAGTACCATTTTATTTTATTTTGTATTTCATTTAAAGGTTGTATTCGTCAAGAATCATTAGGTACATATGAAGTCCAAAAAATGGATCTAGCAACAGCAGATTGTCTCTTTAAACTTAATCACACATTTTTGAGAGGTGCACATGTGTTGCTTTAGAATATTTATGAGGCGCAGACCCAAAAGCTCTGCTAAATAGATGTGAATGTCAAAAACCGGAAAGGTGCGCTGTGGTTCCCATCTGGTAGCACTTTCACGTAGCTTACCCCCACCGTATGTGCGCAGAGCAGACGGAGCCCTCTGCGTATCTGCAGGCAGAACTAATCTGAAAACCAAGGGACCAACTGGCCGCAGGAGATGAGAGTAAGACCCTAAGAGGAGCGGAACCATAGGCTATACTTTCTTCTCAAATTATTATTCCCCCTCAAATTCCTCTCAAATTATTATTTTGTAAAAAATGTATTATAGTTTTATTTATATATATATATATATATATATATATATATATATATATGAGAGAGAGAGAGAGATCATTAACAGTAATTACACCATTATTGTTCTGCCTTGGTGTGTGGATGAACATTACTCAAATAGCCTACAATTAGCATGCACCAATCGCAACAATGAACTTTGACTGAACACATTTTAAATTATGAAATTCCAAGGCGTGGGCCTATATACTATAATAAGAATTAATGGGGAGTTTGGGATTGCAGCCGCTGGGAGCGGGGCTGTAGGTGGAGTGGGCAAAGAGAGGGGCAGCAGACAGCTCTGCGCGCTCAACTCTCTTCCGCGGTGAGCTGCACTGGGAAAATGAAGCACGACTCTTATTGCGTCACTCTGTGTTTGGGTTTTGAGCAGGAAACAGCATTTCCTCTTAGATTGTCGCAGTAGGAACAAACACATTATTTTGTCCTTACTCAATGCACCCCTCCGCACAGAACACGCGGAAACCGGCCAGAAGGAAAAATGCCTCCTTCGGAAAAGATAGCAGTTCTGATTCTCGGCGTTCTGGTGCTAGAATCGCCCTGGAATGCCCATCACAGCCTTGCCAGCGCGCTACAGATCCAACAGGCGTTCGCCTCTCAAAACCAGACAAATAACTTTGTGGTGGATGAGGTTAGCAGAAAAGTCTACCTGGCTACGGTAAACATGGTGTACCAGTTTAACGGGACCCTGAGCGTAGAAGTGGAGAAGAGAACGGGGCCGGTGGAGGACAACCTGTTGTGCCATGCGCCGCAGCTGCCCCAGGCGCCCTGCGAGCACCCCAAATCCCTCACCGACAACTTCAACAAGCTGCTCGAGCTGGACAGGGAGCAGGGGGTGCTGGTGGTATGCGGCTCGGTGTACCAGGGCTTTTGTGAGCTCAGGAAGATGGAAAACATATCGGAGATAGCCGTGGAGTTCCCCCCTCATGGCGAGAAGACCGTGTTCCCCAGCATGCTGAACATCGCCGCCAACCACCCTAACGCCTCCACCGTGGGGCTCATCTTCAGGAGCCACGGGGGTAACACCCGGCTCCTCGTCGGGGCCACTTATACCGGGGCTGGGACCCAGTTTTTCCCCAAGAACCACAGCAAGGAGGACCTGCGCTTCGAGAACACACCCGAAATCGCAATTCGGTCCCTGAACATCAATGATTTATCCAGGCTGTTCACCTATGACATCAACCCGTCCGAGGACAACGTCTTCAAGATAAAACAGGAGGTGAAGCAGAAGAATAAACTAAACTTCGTTCATGCCTTCATTCAGAAGACCTACGCGTATATTGCTATCAACAATGACGCGAATATGGGCCACAAGCAGAGCCAGCCGAACAGCATCCTTGCAAGGATATGTCTGGACACTGAGAACACACGAAAATCCACCTCGGAAAGCCGAAAGCTCACTGAGTCCTTCATCCAGATGCCGCTTCAGTGTGGATATAACGGAAACATCTACAACCGGCTGGTCTCCGTTCACCCCGCGGAGATCCACTCCGGGAGCGGAGAGGGGCTGGAATCGCACCTTTTCGGAGTGTTCACCAAATCAGACAGAAAGTCTGCCCTGTGCGCTTTTCGGTTCTCAGATATCGAGGAGGAGATCCGTCAGGGCCGGAGGAACTGCTCAAACTCCCCCAGCAGCGATGTGCAGGTGCTGGACAGCGTCATCCAGGGTTCGGGCGCAGCATGCGTACACAAAGGGAACCTTGTGGTAAGTGAAGCATTTTACACTTCAGTGAGATCTGTATGCTTATTCATGTTTGAGAGACTTGGTTGGAACTAATACTGTTTTGTATTATTTGATTTAGCCTAGATAACGTTAGCAGCCACAATTACGCGCAATACAGCGCCGTATTATTTGATTTAGCCTAGATAAAGTTGGCAGCCACAATTACGCGCAATTACGGCGCTGTTCGTCTCCCCAGTTTGCAAAATGTTATAAAAACATTGTTACATTTGTCTAAAATATTTATTTTAATATTTATTTTATTATTGGATTTGCTTCTATAAATACATATTTCCGCAAATATGTTGCTTTTGGCAACTTGGTATGACAGTTTGAATAATGAATCACCCCTTATAATTTCTGGGGGGAAAGCTCCGATGTCACGAGCGCAGCCCCGGGCGGCGATTGTGTGAAGAATCTCCCAAAGCACGCGAAGGTTATGGGAACCGTGCAGGGATTTTCTGTGAAAGTCACATCCGCGCCAGCTCATTCAAGTTTAGGCCTACAGCCTATTGCATGTTGGAGAGGAAGAATGGATTTATGTATTTCCATTTGTTAAAGAAAACTTTCGTTTGCCATCGATACACAACACATTAAATTAAAACGACATACAGGCTAAAAAAATGTTTTATTTCCCTGGGCAAACTGATTACTTCTCTCAGAAAAAGATAGTAGGCCTATTTATTTTATGAGAAGCAGAGTTAAATAAATCGAGATTAATCAGTGTTGAATCGTGTTGTGTCAAATAACATATCACATTATCTCATATTTATGCATGTAATTCAAGATGAAAAGTTTATTCTTATTAATTTACAGATCATGTCTATAAAGGCGGTTACTTTGGCACTATAAAGCCCCTCTCCTTATTATTTAGGCTAAAGTGCCCCTATTAACGGAAATGTCTCTTAACATGAAAAGTCGTTATGCCGCTCGCGGCATCTGAGGAATGTGAAATTCCATAGTTTCATTGTGGTGAGATTGACAGGTCGCTAGTTGTGACAAACAGGCTGTCTCCAGACCACTGCGTTGACAGTCAGATCGTAAAGATGCGGGGCTGTCCTATGAGCGGTGTTATGTCGTGCTGGCCTGCGCTGTAGGCTCCGGTAACCAGATTAGAAATCTCGACCGACTGTCGTTCTCCGCCTGTGTTTCCCCGAGGCCTGCAAATCTGCAGCTTGAAATGGTTGTGTTCGTGAAGAATGTCAGCATTGCCCCGAAGAAGAAAGGGGTTTCTTGCTTTTGCTTTTAGTCTGCGGTGACCGGGGAAATCTGATATATTTGTAGCGTTTCTGAGGGCCCTCCATTGAAGGAAAGCCAAATACACAATTTATGATAAGCACAGAGGTCGAGAGTGGAGCGGCTCGTGGGAAAGATCTCTCTCTCGCTCTCTCTGTTGATTTCCACTTCACTGTGTTCTTCTTCGAGTCCTTACTGTTCCTTTGCCCTCCAAAAGACTATGGACATTCGCTTGTGGAAGTCATCCAAGCATTCGAATCAAATGGAATTAATGTTTTGATATATACTCAAGTTTTCATTTTCACATGGTAAATGTTGACAACAGGCTACTTACTGTATAACAGGCCTTCAGCTGTCCTGAACATTTAGAGGGAAAATTGCCAATTCTCAAGAAGACATAGCATTTTAGCTTTTCATAGTGTTATAATTACATAATTATTACAGTGTAGCCTACTAAAACATAAGTGTCCAATAAGGGTGTTACACTGTTTTGGGGTTATTTTTCTTTCCATTTATCTTTTTCTGCCTGCCGATATGCATGCCTGCCAGTCTCTCTTCCTGTAAATTGAGATATTTTAAACCAACTTTAAAATAAGATCTTTCTCTCTGTCTGTCAGCTGCAACCGGAGCAACTGGACTGTGGAGCGGCCCACCTGCAGCACCCGCTGGCCCTACGGAGGCCCCTGAGGGCCACGCCCCTGTTTGAGTCCCTGGGCCTCAGCTCGGTTGCTGTGGACAACATACACAACCATACCGTGGTGTTTCTGGGCACCAGCACAGGACGACTGCGCAAGGTCAGAGGAGATGGTTTACTTACATAAAAAACCTCTCAGGAATATCCACATTTATAAAAGAGAGAGAGCAGTGGTTTATTTATTTATCCTTTTTGTCTTGTAAAGGAGAAAATGTACAGTTGCTAGGCCTACTACCTCACAGTCTAACTTTGCTGCCGGAAGTTAAGAACAAACTGAATGTGCCAGAGATATTCAGCCATTCTTTTATTCAGGGATGTAATGACATTTATTGAAAATAAGTTAAAGTGTCAGGTGTAAATTACTATAGAGGTGGAACATCAGGGAAAGCTGATTTTTTTTTAAAGTAAAGGGATCATTCCACTTATTAGGTGTCTTTTGAGTAATGCAACTAAACATTTTGATTTCACCTCATTTTAACGTTCTGTCATAAAGAGCACATTCAACTTAATAAATCACGTGTTTTCCATCTCAAGAGGTTAAATAAAAAAAGGACTATAGTAAGTGCCTATTTAGTGCCAAATAAAGTAATATGGTTGACCGTAACAGGATTGCCGACTTCATCTTAAATCATCCATAATCATCCTTGTGACAGGGGGAATGGAAGCTTGTTGTGTGCAACAGGGAGAGGCAATTGAATTCAAGCTTCACAACAATTGTTAAATTGTTAAAACATTTCTAGCCTGTCTATACATGGGTAACAGGGTTGAAGTGTTATGCTCAATCCACTCAGTCTTCCACCACAAAACACCTGAAAATGGCCAAAAAGAGTAGAACCAGCTCACCTGCTTTTACACTATGATTTGACTATTAGATATTCAATGTTTCTTTTGAAAAAATTTTTTTTAAAAAGGAATAGTTTCACCATTTAAAATGAGAGTTCAGTTCACGTCACAGGGTTGACCTTAAAATTAGGGATTTTCTTTTTGATACCTTAAAATGAATCACTAATCACATGAAATAAATAATAATCTTCAGAAATGACTTTGTAAAAGCAACAAAATAACTAGGGCTTTACAATGATGGTGAATGCACAAAGGGACAAGATACTGAGGGACATGTCAAAATTCTGAATTTAGTCAGTTTAGCAAGTCTTTATTCATATTAAAAAATGATTCATTGAATTTTCCATGTGGTCTCTAAAGGGCACTTCATTTAATATAACAGGCTTTTACAATTCTATATTTGTACACAATTTATACTTGAAATATGAAAGTAGATATGGCAAAGGCACTCATTTTGTGGAATGACCCAAAGAAAAAGATGAGAAATCTGAAAATAACTGAGAAGTAGGTCTAAGGGTGCTGACCTGTAAAGAATGACTGCTGAAAGGTACGGTAATAAAGAAAGTTCCCATATGACATGACTGACTGTATATAGCCTCGTTATTGTTTATTTTATTATGTTACTTTTTATTCTGTTTGACTTTAGTTTATTTGGTAAATATTTTCAAAACTCTATTTCTTGAACTGCATAGTTGGTTAGGGTTAAGGGCTTGTAAGTAAACATTTCACGGTAAAGTCTACACCTATTGTATTCGGCGCATGTGACAAATAAAGTTTGATTTGATTTGACTATCAGTGTTGGGGATTAGTGAACTACATGGAGTTCAACTAGTAATTAACTACATTTTGTTGTTAATTAAAAAAAATGTTGCCATGTAGCAGTGTAGCTAACTACTAAAAATAAAATATGGTTGTAGTAGGCAGTAATTTCCTTTCTTTTTCAGTACCAGAAACATCGTTTTTGTGTTTAATTGGTTAAATTAAACATTCTGTTAGCATTTGACCCCAAAATGACCTGTTCTTGCAATTTGTAGCTATGACATTTCAGATTTGCATATTATGATAGTTTTTCACAAAGTAGTTTGGATGTAGTGAAATACTTTTCCCCAGTAACTTTAGTTCAGTAAAATATATTTTTCTTAAGGGTAGCTTTAGTGTAGTTTAATTTCTTCCATTGTGATGTAATTGGTAGCTTAGTAAACTATATTTTTAGATTCGCTTCCCTAACACTGCTGACAATATAGCGGGTCGTTCCATGTCATTTCAGCAAGCCATGACACCCATCATCCCAGATTGTTCTGAAATCATTTCCGTAGTTAGAAAAATACCAGATAAGCATTCCTGCAACATTATTTTGTTGAAATATAATTTAATTTCTGATAATTTAAGCTAATTCATTGCACCCAAATTGGCCACTTTTTGCTAATAATGAGAAAGACATGAGGAATAATGAGAAAGACATGTTGGGGTGGGATTGGCGTGGGGCATGGGTGGGCCCGTGGGTGGGCCCGTGGGTGGCTTTGACCATTTATTTGAATTCCTCATGTCTAACTCAATGTTTTAAAAAAAAGTTTGGTCCAAGTCAGTTGTTAGGCACTATATTTATTGAATATTATATGAATCCTATAAATTAAAATGGCACATTTTGTGTGCAATCAATTAGCTTAATTTCTCAGAGATCAAATTATTATATTGCAACAAAGTAATGTTGCAGGAATGCTAATCTAATCTGTTTCTAACAACATAAACTATTTCAGAACAATCTGAGATGGTGGTTGTTGAAATCCTCTTTCTGGTGCTTTTTGAGGTGGAACGACCCAAGTACAAGGACAGAGCATCTGCAATGTGAGGACATTTGCTTTACTGTGGGTCCTGGTTGAAGGATCAGGTTGAAGATAAAGTGATGCACTATGAATTAATCTCAGCTATTGTGGAATGAAAACGTCTGCTTTTATTTTAGGTAATTCTTTGGTGTGTCCAGATGTGGTACACTATCCTTGATGCAGAAACAAGTATTATAAAAGATAAAGTAAGCTTTATGTGACAACTTTTTGAGTGCGGCACGTCACACTTTTCAGGGGATCCATCATGATGTGACTCACTGTCACACGGTGTGTGTTTAAGGGTCCGTCTCTCTAGTTGTTTGGCCTACAGTCTGGGAGCTCAGCTGTAGAACATCTGCTGCCACTGCATCCTATGAAAACCTCCCTCCTGCAATTAACAGAATTCCTTAATTCTGTGTCAGCAGCACACCAAGTCACCCCTGACTGAGCCAACAGACTAGAGAAGTTACAGCACTGAGAGCACCATGAGCTATACCTCTACCTCTCAGCAGTGTCTGGTAAAAACAATACAACCCAGTCTGAAAGCTTTCTGACCATATTGGTTTGAATTAGACTGGTACCTTCTACAACATTAGAAAAATGTTGCTGGAGGGTGTCTTGTTTTAGGCCTCCTAAAAAAGCTTTCTGATTTGTTTAGCCTGTTCCGAAGATAATTGGTCATCGGGATGGTTTGTGTTTATGCCGGATGTATGGTGATGGTTAAGGTGGTTTGTGTGTGTGTCCATATGGTCTACCTGATTGCATATTTAGGTTTTGGAAGGGGGGGGTCTGCCTGTGTCCTTATGCTACTGAGTGAAAGGGGTTTGGTGTTTACCCAGTGTGCATACCCCATACCCCATGATTATGTGCTGCGTGTGTTCTCACAGAATTAGTGTGTGTGTGTGTGTGTGTGTGTGTGGGGGGGGGGGGGTTAAAATGGAGCATGTATTATGTGTTGTCTGGGGGACATACAGTATGTATCTTGCGTGTGTTCATGTTCGACACACAGTAGGTCTATGTGTGTTTTATGGTGTGTGTGTGTGCGCGCGCGCCCTGGGGGAAGCTCTGCAACAGAGTATAATGGTGCTGTTAGTGTTTGTAATGTGATTCTGGCTGTGAGCTTGGCTCGGGCTGAGTAGTACAGAGTACAGAAAAACAGTAGAGATTGAGTTAGGCCTCTGCTACTGGGGTTAGGAGACCCTAAATGAAGTAATTCCAGCCATGTTTAACTAATTTTGCCACTCACTACAGCAACACTGTCTCTCTATTTCACTCTTTGTCTCGCTCTCTGACTCACTTTCGCTCCCTGTCTCTTTCTCTCGTTTATTTCCCTCTTTCTCAACCCCCTTCCATATCAATTTTTCTTTCTTTGCCCCCCCCCACCCACCCACCCACCCACACACAGAGAGAGCTTGGAGCAGCTGAGTACTCCTGAGTTGAACAGAGTCTTTCATGTTGGGACAGACAAACAGAGAGCGAGAGCGGCAGTGAGTGACCTCCCAGTATGCATGTGTCTTGTTGATGGACCTGGCTGTGCCCTGTGCCTTCTCACCCCTCCACCACTTCCTTCAGTCTGCCCAGGTGGCTCTCTATTGTGACCCTGTATGGTTGATCTTTATTGTTGTTTGTGTGCGTGTGTAACCGGTATGAAATGGCTAGCTAGTTAGCGGGGTGCTCGCTAATAACGTTTCAATCGGTGACGTCACTCGCTCTGAGACCTTGAAGTAGTTGTCGCGGCTTTTGTGAAGGGATAGTAACGATGCTTCGAGGGTGTCAGTTGTTGATCTGTGCATAGGGTTGAAGCCCAGGTATTGGTGAGGAGAGGGACAGAAGCATAACTGTTACACGTGAGCATTTGTGTGTTTGTTTGTGCTAGTGTTCATGTATATGTGTGTGTTTGTTTGTGCTAGTGCTCATGTATATGTGTGTGTTTGTGCTTGTATGCGCGTGCCTGCATCTGTGTGTGTTGTGTTGTGATGTGTTGTGGTTGGTCACTAGAGAAGTAGCCCAGTCTGTTTGAAACCAGGGCAGTCTCTAGCTGGTTTCCTCAGAATGGCAGGATGTCCATTGAGCTGAGGCTGAAACCGCAACCATTCAGAACAACAAACTCTCTCACTGTCTATGTGACAGGAAGTCACAGCCTTAGTATTTATTTTTCTATGTATCACTGTATGTGTATGTGTGAGTGTGTATGTGCAAGAATTGCACAGATTTGATCATTTTCTATAAAGTGTTATGTGTTTCACTTTGTTTGTGTGACTCATGTTTATGTTTGTGTGACTTAATGTTAAACTGTCTTTTCTTAAAAAAGCATTTAGTTAGGTGACAATTCCAGTATCACAATGTAGTACTTTCAAGGGAGATTGTGCTGGAGTTGACTAAAGTTATGTTTGCTTAAACCCAAATCACAGCCCAGTGAAACTATGTAGGTGTGAGACAGGAAACCAGAGCAGAGCTAGCAAGTTCTTCCATTTTCTGTATGACTTAGAATTCTGCATCTCACAGGAGGGAGAGAGGAGCACAGATGGCCAAGTTAATTAATCTGCTTACCTTGGAGAAGTAGCTTACTGCACATCAGCACAGCCATGTAGTGTGCCTTTGTATTAATACTACAAACACACAGAACTTACCTTTCAGGTTGAAAATATACAAAAAGGGCTTAATACATGAATTCTCTCAAATAGAAAACCAAAATGGAAATGATTGTTGATTACTTTGACTATTGTTGTAGGATTATATGGTGTTTGTATGTTTCTAAGCACTGCCTTGTGTCCCACAGCTGACCCTCCTGAAGAACCTGACTGTGGCCAATCAGTGGGCTCTGAAGCTCCCAGCTGGTGAATCAGTGCACCACATCATGACCTTTGACCCCTTGGACAGGAACTACCTGTACCTCATGACCTCTCACCATGTAAGGCTGTGGGATCCATACTTTTATCCATCAACTAGACTCAGTTAGACTGGTTCATGTTCTCACTGACACTGACATTGGTTTAGTTTGTTTGTTTGACATAATATGCAGTGGCCATTTTAGCATGTACATCTTGGTGGGGCTCACTCCACCAAAAATGTTTAGATGCATGCTAGAAAAGCCACTACACAACACAACACAACACTAAACAATACATTAATTGCACTATAACGGTGACAAAAAACTGTTAGGGCCTACATAAAGCTGTTCCAACAGCAGAGTCCCAACAGCAGTCCCATCACCTTACCACTGCTACACCTGACTATCAGCAGAGTCCCAACAGCAGTCCCATCACCTTACCACTGCTACACCTGACTATCAACAGAGTCCCAACAGCAGTCCCATCACCTTACCACTGATACACCTGACTATCAGCAGAGTCCCAACAGCAGTCCCATCACCTTACCACTGCTACACCTGACTATCAGCAGAGCGTTGTCTGACAGTGAAACAGTTTTTTCAGCCTCATTTCCTGCCTTTAAAAAAACATAGCTGATATGGCTGACTTGCTTAACAAACGTGGTTTCTACCGACAATTGAGATGTACAAACTATGGCATAAGGGGATGACGAGCGGTTAAGAGGCAATCGGTAATTTCGATTAAGACATTCATGAGCGAGCTAGGACCGATATAGTCAATATAACTATTTGGATTTATGGTGCTTTCAAAACAACTGGGAACTCGGAAAAAAACAAGGTCGAATCATGATCTTCAGGTCGGAGCTCTAGAAAGAGGCCCAAGTTCCCAACTTGGATGATTGTTCAAAACAAGCTAGTTTTTTTCTGAGATCCCAGTTGTCTTGAACTCACTGAAGTCTGAGATTTCCCAGTTCAGAGTTTCCAGTTGTTTTTAACACGGCAGAAGTCATGATGGATTGACAGCAGTGCCAATGTTGGATGTTTATGCTTTTAAGTTTGGAAAAGAGACCCTTAAACCCAGACTTGGACCACACACCCACTCCACTGAATAGCAGGCTAGTGATTGCTTTGCAATGCTTGCAGTTAGCCACTGATTCCTTCCAAACCACTCATTGTTGAATTTGCGATTTCCAACTTGTTGTGTAATGTTTATGTCCAATGGCTGATGAGCACCGATATTTTTTATCTATAATTTCTCTTCATTATTTATATTCATATGACAAGGTGTTGCGACACTAGGTGCAGTATTTTCATTTTTGGGAAAAAAACGTTCCCGTTTTAAATGGGATATTTTGTCAGGACAAGATGCTTTAATATGCATATAATTGACAGTTTTGGATAGAAAACACTCTAACGTTTCCAAAACTGTAAAGATATTGTCTGTGAGTATAACAGAACTGATATTTTGAAAGCGCTGAGTTCCAATGAGTCCCTATTGAGCTGTGAATGTGCTATCAACCAGCTTACGCTTTCTACGTATTCCCCAAGGTGTCTACAGCATTGTGACATAGTTTTACGTATTTATGTTGAAGAATAGCCGTAGGCGGCTACATTGCGTAAGTGGTCAGTCACCTGATGACTACCAGGGTGACTCTCGCGTAAAATGCAGAGGTAGCCATTACTCCAATCGGTCCTACTGAAAAACGAATTGTCCCGACGGATATATTATCGAATAGATATTTGAAAAACACCTTGAGGATTGATTATAAACAACGTTTGCATGTTTCTGTCGATATTATGGAGCTAATTTGGAATATTTTCACCGTTTTCGTGACTGCAATTTCCGGGCGATTTCTCAGCCAAACGTGAAGAACAAACGGAGCTATTTCACCTACAAAAATAATATTTTGGGAAAAAAATTAACTTTGGCTATCTACCTGGGAGTCTCGTGAGTGAAAACATCCGAAGTTCATCAAAGGTAAACAATTACATTTTATTTCTTTTCTGATTTGTGACAAGGTTGCCTGCTGCTAGCAAGGAATAATGCTATGCTAGGCTATCGATAAACTTGCACAAATGCTTATCTAGCTTTGGCTGTAAAGCATATTTTGAAAATCCGAGATGACAGGGTGATTAACAAAAGGCTAAGCTGTGTCTCAGTATATTTCATTTGTGATTTTCATGAATAGGAATATTTTCTAGGGATATTTATGTCTGTTGCGTTATGCTAATTAGTGTCAGGCGATGATTACGCTCCCGCATGCGGGATGGGGAGTCAGTAGAGGTTAAAAAGGATTTGCCAGTAGATTGTCGACTTGATTCATGATGATGACTGCTTGTCTAGCTTGCTAGCTATGATTTTGAAAGTATGATGTTGATATGATCAGTCCAATCAAATCTCAATAGATATAACGTGATTTGACGTCATTTTATCTGTGGCCAATGACCTTGAGCCTTCTTGGATGGGCACTTCTAATGTAACTATGGCAGCACCCAAGGGGCTTAAATTTACGAGCTCTCCCTGTAGATTTTGCGGTGACGTAGTGTCCCCATGAGTGACGGAACACTGAGCCAATCACAGCACAACTAAACAACATTACCAACTCCTACGCTCTGTATGGCTCCTTCACCACCACAGAAAGCACTGAGGTAGGCTGAAACACCTGCATTTTGGAGCTGCCTTACTCAAGAAAGCAAAAAAGAGACCATTGTTTGCAAACTGAGATGTGACACATATTAATGCCAAAATAACATGCAAAACGGGCTCTGCCCTATCTGCCCTGAATGACGGATCGCCACTGGACGTATGACATTTGTTTCTTTTTGCATTTTCCTGGTTATGCGTAGTGTGTGGTCATATTTTTTTTTAAATAAAATGTATATTATTTAACAGTTATTACAATTCTGTTATATCAGATCTTCAGATAAATCAGTTCCCATCTTTTTAGTGAGACAACACTTTAGAGAGGAGATAGCAGGAGGTTTGACAAACCCAAAAAATATAGATGAGCAACTATGCATAGCTTTGTCTGGCGTTTTATAAGGATGTGTTGCCACCTTGGCAAATGGTGTAGTATGTGAAATAACGGATATAGGTTATGAGTCAACCGTGCACAATGCATGTGGGAGAGTGGCTTCAGCAGAGGAGTGGCTTCAGCAGAGGAGTGGCTTCAGCAGAGGAGTGGCTTCAGCAGAGGAGTGGCTGCAGCAGAGGAGTGGCTGCAGCAGAGTAGTGGCTGCAGCAGAGGAGTGGCTGCAGCAGAGGAGTGGCTGCAGCAAAGGAGTGTTGCTGCAGCAGGAACTGCAACGCTGCTCGGTTTTTCACACTCAGCAGTTTCCCGAGCGTATAAAGAATGGTCCACCACCCAAAGGACATGCAGCTAACACTGACACAACTGTGGGAAGCATTGGAGTGCACATGGGCCAACAACTTGTAGAGTCCATACCCTGTACAACTCAATATTAGGAAGGTGTTCTTAATGTTTGTTATGCTCAGTGTTTTATGTATGGTTTGTTGAGTGTATGTATATATGGTTCTGTCCACAGCTCCTGAGGGTGAAGGTAGCAGCATGTGGCCAGTACAGATCCTGCAGTGACTGTTTGGGTGCCGGCGACGCCCACTGTGGCTGGTGCACGCTCGAGAGCAGGTATTTACATTTATTGTGAATCTGAATCTTGCCCTGGAGGCAGACCTGAGGGATTTCTGAGGGATTTCCGCTAGCTGGGCCAGCTGCAAAGTCAAAATTCATGAAAACTTTTTTGTCTTGCTTTAAGGTTAGGGTTAGGCATTAGAGTTAGCAGTGTGGTTAAGGTTCGTTTTAAGGTTAGGGTTAGGTTTAAATTATGACATGATGACTTTGTAGTTGTGCTAGCTAGTGACCACTCTGTAGAGCTACCCGCAGAATAAGATTCATGGTGAAAAACGCTAACCTTTGTTAGGGCCACGGCCACCCGTGTAAAGTTTTAAGGTACTTACTGTGAAAGGAGTGAGAGTATACTATGATAAATATGCCTCTGTCAGTGATGTGGGTCTCTCTCTCTCTCTCTCTCTCTCTCTCTCTCTCTCTCTCTCTCTCTCTCTCTCTCTCTCTCTCTCTCTCTCTCTCTCTGCCTGAGGGCTATGTTGGTTAAGGCTGGGTGATAAAAGCAGATCAACAGATGAGAAAGGGGGTTAGTTATGTGCTTGGCTGACATGGCCAGGGAGCACCGAGGGAGGGAGAGAGAGGGAGAGAATGGGGATGAGGGAGAGAGCGAGAGAATGGGGATGAGGGAAAGAGCGAGAGAATGGGGATGAGGGAGAGAGCGAGAGAATGGGGATGAGGGAAAGAGCGAGAGAATTGGGATGAGGGAGAGAGCGAGAGAATTGGGATGAGGGAGAGAGAGAAACTGGGGACGAGAGAGTGAAAGAGAGAGAGATAGAGAAAGACGGGATGAGACAAAGAGTGAGAGAGACTGGGGATGAGTGAGAGAGAGAGACTAGGGATGAGAGAGAGAGAGAGAAATAGAGGACTATTTGAGGACTGAGGAGAGATTTGAGGACTGAGCAGAGAGACAGCAACACAGAGACAGACTAACACCATCTGTCCATCTCTCATCTCCCTCTCGCCTCTCTTTATTTATCTTATATTTCTCCCTTTCTCCCTGTTATTACTTTTTTATTTGGTAACTGTTAGTTAATGTTTTTTTCTACACTCTTATCCTCATGTCTCTCTTAAATCTGGTCATCCTTCTCTTTTTGTGTTCTCTTCTCCTCTCTTTGCTCTCTCTATCTATCTCTCTATCTCTCCCTCCCGCTCTCTATCTCTCTCTCTCCCCTCTCCCTCTCTCTCTCTCTCTCTCTCTCTGCCTCTTTCACTCTACCTCTACAAAGGCGTGTTGATTGTGATGATGGTGGTGGGAGGGAGATCGCACACTGGCTCCTTTGAGAAGAAAATGTCAAGTGTGTATTTATGCGCATATCAGTGTGACGTGTGTGTGTGTGAGTCCGGGGCACTGATGTCATCAGCGTGTGTATGGTGGTGTGTTTGGGAGGTCACCCTGGGCTGCTACTGGTGGTAGGGCTCGAGCAAAGGGGGCTGTTATCAGGGCATCAGGGGTTGGTGTCTGTGGGTGGATGGGTCCTCTCTGTCACCTCTCTGACACTCACACTCAAACATAATGGGTGCTGAAGGATTATCTCATCATTGGAGAATCTGCCCGTCTCTCTCTCTGTGTGTGTGTGTGTGTGTGTGTGTGTGTGTGTGTGTGTGTGTGTGTGTGTGTGTGTGTGTGTGTGTGTGTGTGTGTGTGTGTGCGTGTGTGCGTGTGTGCGTGCGTGCGTGCGTGCGTGCGGGCGGGCGTGCGGGCGTGCGTGCGTGAAGAATCTCAAATATAAAATATATTTTGATTTTTTTAACCCTTTTTTGCTTACTACATGATTCCATTTGTGTTATTTCATAGTTTTGATGTCTTCACTATTATTCTACAATGTAGAAAATAGTAAAAATAAAGAAAAAAGCTTGAATGAGTAGGTGTGCCCAAACCTTTGACTGGTACTGTATGTGTGCATGTGTGTCTTAGTGTCTGTATCTGTGTATTTGACAGTATATTTCTTGTATTTTTAGGGTGTGTTGTCTGTGAGTGTGTTCAAAGCTGTCTGTCTGTGATTGTGTCTGTATCTCTCTGTCTCTGTGTATGTCTTTATCTGTCTGTCTGTGTATGGGTCTCTCTGTATCTGTCTGTGTGTGGGTCTCTCTGTATATCTGTCTGTGTGTGGGGCTCTCTGTATACAGTAGGGCAAAAAAGTATTTAGTCAGCCACCAATTGTGCAAGTTGTCCCACTTAAAAAGATGAGAGAGGCCTGTAATTTTCATCATAGGTACACTTCAACTATGACAGACAAAATGAGAAAAAAAATCCAGAAAATCACATTGTAGGATTTTTAATGAATTTATTTGCAAATTATGGTGGAAAATAAGTATCTGGTCAATAACAAAACTTTATCTCAATACTTTGTTATATACCCTTTGTTGGCAAGTCCGTGTTGCCCAGCAACAGCCCCAAAACATCACTGTTCTAGAGGAGATCTGCATGGAGGAATGGACCAAAATACCAGCAACAGTGTGTGAAAACCTTGTGAAGACTTACAGAAAACGTTTGACCTCTGTCATTGCCAACCAGATACTTATTTTCCACCATAATTTGCAAATAAATTCATTAAAAATCCTACAATGTGATTTTCAGGATTTTTTTTCTCATTTTGTCTGTCATAGTTGAAGTGTACCTATGATGAAAATTACAGGCCTCTCTCATCTTTTTAAGTGGGACAACTTGCACAATTGGTGGCTGACTAAATACTTTTTTTGCCCCACTGTATATGTCTGTGTGTGGATCTCTCTGTATATCTGTCTGTGTGTGGGTCTCTCTGTATCTGTCTGTGTATGGGTCTCTCTGTATATCTGTCTGTGTGTGGGTCTCTCTGTATATCTGTCTATGTGTGGGTCTCTCTGTATATCGGTCTGTGTATGGGTCTCTCTATATATCTGTCTGTGTATGGGTCTCTCTGTATATCTGTCTCTGTATGGGTCTCTCTGTATATCTGTCTGTGTGTGGGTGTGAGAGAGATCTATGTTTTAAGATGTTTAATATTCTTCTCATCAACACGCATCTTCCTTATCACATCCCAGACATATCTAGTGAGGAATGAGCTTCTCCTCTCAACTCATATTTTAGCAGCTTTTGTTAACTCTGTTTTTCTTAAGGAGCTGTGTGTTACCTTTTAAAACCTGCATGCTTTTGACAGGTGATGAGTAATACTGCTGCTAGTGTGTGTGTGTGTGTGTGTGTGTGTGTGTGTTTTAGAGAGGGAGGGAGTTGTTTATGTATCAGTATATGAGTGTGTTAGAGTTGACAGATAAGTTGTGAATGGATTTTAGAATCAATTTCAAACAGTAATATATGCCACACTTTTCCTGAGCAGCCCCGGGCATGAAGGTTTCCTCTTAAGGAAGGGAGGTAAGAAAAGTCCATTCTGATGCCTCACTGGATTAGACAGAGGGAGACAACTCACTGGTCACTGGTTAGTTACTGCCTGACTTTCCTGGTCAGCATCATAGCTTCTCAGTGTACATACTGTACAAGTGTGTATGTGTGTGTAAAATAGGTGTGCGTGAGCAAGCCAGCGGATGTGTGTATACATTTAAATGTACTTCTTTGTGTTTGTGGGTATGTAGGAGGTTTTATGTGGGATTGCAGATACATTCTATTATATTCCTAGAAGAGCTGCTGACCTCATGGCTCATCCTGGTCCCTCAGCGACAGTAGGGGACTGAAATCTGGACATTCACTCACGCATGCAGCGAAACACACACACACGCAAACATACACACAAACAGGCACATTTACATGCATCCACACGTCTGCACACTCACTCATTTGCGCATACCTATTTTAGAAGTGTCAAAGGAAAGTATGGGTGCTAAAGTCATTACATGGTGATTATCACTTCAAACTGCTGTTTTATTGTCTGTGGTTGCTCTAGTCCACTTTATCTATACTTTAAGGTTGTTGTGTTCTTGCTCTGCTCTATTCTGCACTGCAGGAGTACTAGCTGTGCTCGTTATTAGTCAAACAGTAGTCATAATATGAGCCTACCTTGCCTGATCGCTCCCACTTTCTCACAGTCTGTCTCTCATACATATGTATGCACAGATAGACACAGAAGTACACACACACATATGAATAAATAAAGACTTGGCCTGGTAGCTTCTTAATTAGATCAACTGGCCCCTGATCTAGGTGCTGGAGGGGCAGGTTGTCATGGGAACATGAGTATGTGTGTTGTGTGTGCTGAACTGACTGATAGTCCAGAACTGTCATGTGACACAATGAGATGATGAGAATCTGATACTCTGTGCAACAGACCAGAACACTGACTGGAGAGCAGATGAAGTGGGAAAACTGAGTAAACAACATTTGCAATGTGGAGCTTTATTGTTATTAGGTCCACAGAGGAGCTCATTTGAGAAGTACTGCTAGACTGTAGTCTGGCTATGAATGGCTTTCACTATACGATATCTCACTGTCTTTTCTTCCCATAGGGAGATTATAAACATAAATGATCAGGGAAGTTGGCTTCAATTCATACTTCTTTACCAATGTGCTCACTATATACCCTGTGTGCAGGTGTTCCATCCAGAGGGAGTGTTCCGGGGGGCTGATGGTGCGCTCCTGGATCGGAATGGGTGAGGGTCCCCAGCAGTGCCCCTCCATGACCCTCACCCCCCAAGAGATCAGCCTCTCCGCTGACATCAAGGTACCAGACATTGCATAATAGCTGGTTTTCCTATGTCCTACATCAGTACGTTTATCAGTTCAAACAGAAACTTTAGCAAATATTGTGAAGTTTCAAGTCAAATCAAAGTTTATTTGTCACGTGCGCCAAATACAACAGGACCTTACAGTGAAATGCTTACTTAAAGGCTCTAACCAATAGTGCGAAAAAAGGTATGTGTGTGTGTGTGTGGGGGGGAGGGGGGGGGGGGGGGGTAAGTAAAGAAATAAAACAACGGTAAAAAGACATTTGAAAATTACAGTAGCAAGGCTATATACAGACACCGGTTTGTGAGGCTTATTGAGGTAGTATGTAGGTATGGTTAAAACTTCTTATGGCTGTGCGGCAGTATTGAGTAGCTTGGATGAGTAAGGTGCCCAGAGTAAACTTCCTACAACTCAGGTCCAGAAGCTAAGATATGCATATTATTAATAGATTTGGATAGAAAACACTCTGACGTTTCTAAAACTGTTTGAATGATGTCTGTGAGTATAACAGAACTCATATGGCAGGCAAAAACCTGAGAAACAATCCAACCAGGAAGTGGGAAATCCGAGGTTTGTAGTTTTTCAACTCTTTGCCTATCCAAGATACAGTGTAAATTCGGTCCGATTGCACTTTCTAAGGCTTCCACTAGATGTCAACAGTCTTTAGAACGTTGTTTGATGCTTCTACTGTGATGGAGGGGGGAATGAGAGCTGATTGAGTAACAGGTCTGGCAGAGTGCCATGAGCTCATTCAGGCTCGCTCCCATGAGAGGTAGCTGCGTTCCATTGCATTTCTAAAGACAAAGGAATTCTCCGGTTGAAACATTATTGAAGATTTATGTTAAAAACATCCTAAAGATTGATTCTATACATCGTTTGACATGTTTCTACGAACTGTAATGGATTTTTTTTACTTTTCGTCTGACCTGCGCGTTGTGAATTTGGATTTGTGAACTCAAGGCGCGAACAAAAAGGAGGTATTTGGACATAAATGATGGACTTTATGGATTCCTGGGAGTGCATTCTGATGAAGATCATCAAAGGTAAGTGAATATTTATAACGCTATTTCTGACTTTTACTGACTCCACAAAATGGCGGATATCTGTATGGCTTGTTTTTGTGTCTGAGCACCATACTCAGATTATTGCATGGTGTGCTTTTTCGGTAAAGCTTTTTTGAAATCTGACACTGCGGTTGCATTAAGGAGAAGTTTATCTAAAGTTCCCCGCATAACACTTGTATTTTCATCAACATTTATGATGAGTATTTCTGTAAATTGATGTGGATCTCTGCAAAATCACCGGATGTTTTGGAAGCAAAACATTACTGAACGTAACGCGCCAATGTAAACTGAGATTTGTTTATATAAATATGAACTTTATCGAACAAAACATACATGTATTGTGTAACTTGAAGTCCTATGAGTGTCATCTGATGAAGATCATCAAAGGTTAGTGATTAATTTGACCTCTATTTCTGCTTTTTGTGACTCCTCTCTTTGGCTGGAAAAATGGCTGTCTTTTTCTGTGACTAGATACTGACCTAACATAATCGTTTGGTGTACTTTCGTCGTAAAGCCTTTTTGAAATCGGACACTGTGGTGGAATTAACAGCAAGTTTATCTTTAAAATGGTGTAAAATACTTGTATGTTTGAGGAATTTTAATTATGAGATTTCTGTTGTTTTGAATTTAACGCCCTGCACTTTCACTGGCTGTTGTCATATCGATCCCGTTAGATGGATCTAACGGATCTCTCTAGAAGTTTTAAAGTAACTATGCATATATGATGAACAGAGAGTAGCAGTAGTGTAAAATTATTATTATTATAGTATTGAGTTGTGAAGTTATCATCCTTCTCAGTTGTACGTACACTAGGTACATTATCAGGCTCACACACAGCACTGTGTTGGGTATGTAAGTCAGGTAGGCTGTGATAGGTCCAGCAGCTGTCCAATTCACAGTCATCACTCAGAGCCACAAGAGCTGGGCCCCCTGCCGTCTCCCCAAACAGGAAACAGCAGGCAGGAAAGAGGAAGTAAGGGCCACAGCCAGGAAGAGATCAATTCCAAAGACAATAGAGTGCAGTTCAGTGTAGCATGTTACCATAACGTCAGTGGCTCTCCAACTACCGTATCTATAGCTATGTCATCTTCCTCTCCATCTCTATCCCCTTCTCCCCCCCTTCCCCCTCTTCCCCCTTCCCCCCCTTCTCCCCCTCTTCCCCCTCTTCTCCCCCTCTTCCACCTCTTGTCCCCCTCTTCCCCCTCTGTTTTTCTCGCACATATTGAAATAGATCAGTGAGATTTACAGGCAATGCAGTCCTGCTATATGACACTGTGTTGTTCCTCAGTGTTATGTCTCTCATGTCTCTTCTCACGTAACAGTATATTTGGATGCAAGTTTATTGTGCCATCTGTCATTTGAAGACAATGTTTTCTCTCTCTCTCGTCCCCTCACTCCTTCCCTTCATCCCCCTCACCCTTCCTTCTCTCCAACAGGATGTGGGGATTCTGATAAACGGTAGTGTCCCTGACCTGGTTGGTTCCCGGGTAGAATGTGACTACGGATTGGGCGTTGCCACCGTTGCCACTGTGCACCTGGACTACGGCCCCGCCCAGATTCAGACCTGCCCCCTCCTGCCCCGGGAGAGGTATCCCCACATCCCCCCTGGCAGAGGTAAGGGTTACATGTACTGGTAGAACACTAGTTGGATTTCATCCAGTGACATCACCCCTGATCCTGAGATATGCCGAATATGTCTCCATGTTATATGTTGTTGTGACAGATCACCTGATGGTTCCTGTGGCGATTAAGGTGAATGGCACGTCTGTGGTTTCCGGGACCTTCCTCATCTATGATTGCGAGAGGACAGGAGCGATACACCCCAAGATTGCGTGAGTGTTTCAAATCTATGAGTCATCCTCGGTTTCTTTTAGATTTGTTCCACCATCTCCCTGTGTTATCCACTAACACTTGCCAAACCTTCCTAAGTTAAACCCAGTTACAATGAACACACACACACACAAGGCCCAAAGCCCCGTCACTTGCATGAAGAAAATAAGGAAATACAGGGTGCCTTGTGAGAATTCATTGGCGAGTGGGTAACCCGCCTCTACCATCCATTCTATTAGCCAACGTGCAATCACTGTGGAATAAACTGGATGAGCTCCGTTCAAGACTATCCTACCAACGGGACAATAAAAACTGTAATATCTTATGCTTCACCGAGTTGTGGATGAATGGCGACATAGATAATATACAGTAGGCTAAGTTTTCCGTGCATCGGCAGGACAGAACATCCACTTCCGGTAAGACGAGGAGTGGGGGTGTGTGTCTGTTTGTCAATAACAGCTGGTGCGCAATGTCTAATATTAAGGTAGTCTCGAGCTATTGCCCGACTGAGGTACTGTAGCGACTAGGTACCTCATGATATGCTGTAAATCACGCTATCTACCATGAGAGTTTTCATCTATATTTTTCATAGCCATAAATTTACCACCACAAACCAACGCTGGCACTAAGACTGCACTCAGTGAGAAGTATAAGGCCATAAACAAACAAGAAAATGCTCATCCAGAAGCGGTGCTCCTAGTAGCCAGGGACTTTAACCTCTAGCAACGAGCAATCCCGTATCCGGGATCTTAAGTATAGCCTCAAGCTCATTAGCATAACGCAACGTTAACTATTCATGAAAATCGCAAATGAAATGAAATAAATATATTGGCTCTCAAGCTTAGCCTTTTGTTAACAACACTGTCATCTCAGATTTTCAAAATATGCTTTTCAACCATAGCTAAACAAGCATTTGTGTAAGAGTATTGATAGCTAGCATAGCATTAAGCCTAGCATTCAGCAGGCAACATTTTCACAAAAACAAGAAAAGCATTCAAATAAAATAATTTACCTTTGAAGAACTTCAGATGTTTTCAATGAGGAGACTCTCAGTTAGATAGCAAATGTTCAGTTTTTCCAAAAATATTATTTGTGTAGGAGAAACACCTCCGTTTTGTTCATCACGTTTGGCCAAGAAAAAAACCTGAAAATTCAGTCATTATAACGTCAAACTTTTTTCCAAATTAACTCCATAATATCGACAGAAACATGGCAAACGTTGTTTAGAATCAATCCTCAAGGTGTTTTTCACATATCTATTCGATGATATATCATTCGTGGAAGTTTGGTTTCTCCTCTAAACCACATGGGAAAATGCATGCAGCTGGAGTTTACGCAATAATTTCGACGGGGGACACCAAGCGGACACCTGGTAAATGTAGTATCTTATGGTCAATCTTCCAATGATATGCCTACAAATACGTCACAATGCTGCAGACACCTTGGGGAAATGACAGAAAGTGTAGGCCCATTCCTTGCGCATTCACAGCCATATAAGGAGACATTGGAACAAAGCGCATTCAAAATCTGGGGCATTTCCTGTTTGAAATTTCATCTTGGTTTCACCTGTAGCATCAATTCTGTGGCACTCACAGATAATATCTTTGCAGATTTGGAAACGTCAGAGTGTTTTCTTTCCAAAGCTGTCAATTATATGCATAGTCAAGCATCTTTTCGTGACAAAATATCTTGTTTAAAACGGGAACGTTTTTCATCCCAAAATTTTAATAGCGCCCCCTAATGCATAACTGGTTAATGCAGGCAAACTTTAATCTGTTATACCTAATTTCTACCAGCATATCACATATGCAACAAGAGAAAAAAAAACTCTAGACCACCTTTACTCCACACACAGAGACGCATACAAAGCTATCCCTTGCCCTCCATTTGGAAACTCTGACCATAATTATATCCTCCTGATTCCTGCTTACAAGCAAATACTAAAGCAAGAAATACCAGTGACTCGCTCAATATGGAAGTGGTCAGATTGCATGGATGCCGTGATACAGGACTGTTTTGCTAGCACAGACTGGAATATGTTCCGGGATTCATCGAATGAGGCATTGAGGAGTATACCACCTCAGTCACCTGCTTCATCAATAAGTGCATGAATTACGTCGTCCCACAAGGACTGTACGTACATATCCCAACCATAAGCCGTGGATTACAGGTTAGAGCTGCCGTTTTCAAGGAGCGGGACACCAATCCGACACTTATAATAAATCCCGCTATGCCCTCAGACGAACCATCAAACAGGCAAAGTGTCAATACAAAAAGTATTGGATGTGGCAGGACTTGTAAACTATTACGTACTACAAAGGGAAACCCAGCCGCGAGCTGCCCAGTGACGTGAGCCTACCAGATGGGCTAAATACCTTCTATGCTCGCTTCGAGGCAAGAAGCATGCATGAAAGCACCAGCTGTTCTGGACAACTGTGTGATCACGCTCGCTGTAGCCTATGTGAGCAAGAGCTTTAAACAGGTCAAAAAGTCTCACTTTTCCCCTACCTACATATACAAATAATTGTTGTAAGTAAGCATAGCACAGTAAGGTCTAAACCTTTTGTATTCGGCGCATGTGACAAATACAATTTGATTTGATTTGAAATAGCTGGATCATAAGTGTGAGATTTGAGGCACTCAAACAGCCCCGTCCCCGTTCTCTGCCAAGTCCCTAGCATCACTCAAATGTCGGCCAAATGTCATTTATTGTCTCAATGGCATTCTCATCGCACATAGAGCAACAATCAGAATGGGCGGCAGAGCTATAGAAACCAGTATCGGTGTCACTGTGGGGAGCTGTGCTGTTTATATTTGTGTTGTACTGTATGTTGTTGGTTGGCTGTACGGTATCTCTCATGTTGTATGTTGCCTAGCAACATTTGTTTATTGGGATTAAATATAGTTTATTGAATTGAATAGTTTACCCTCTGTACTCAGTGAGGGTGATGTTGGTTAAATGTTATTCTATGTCTATTAGCATAGTTTAAATTCAGCCTGGTCGAGGCTTTATGTGGAATGTGAAATTAATATACTGTGGAAGCAAAAGTAAGGAAATTGTAAGTAGGAGCTTTGGTTGGTTCTGTTGATGTTTTTTCATGTAGAGGCTGTGGCCTGTATGGTCTGTATGTCAGCGTGACTTCTGACCACAGAGGCAGGAGAGAAACTGCCCACAAAATGAGGAGGAAACTGAGCTACACTTCCTAACCTCCTGCCAAATGTATGACCATATTAGAGACACATATCTCCCTCAGATTACACAGACCCTCAAAGAATTCACAAAAGAAATCCAATTTTGAACAACTCCCATATCGATTGGGTGAAATACCACAGTCTGCCATCACAGCAGCAAGACCTGTTGCCACAAGAAAAGGGCAACCAGTGAAGAACAAACAAACACCACTGTAAATACATCCCATATTTACATTTATTATGTTCCCTTTTCTACTTTAACAATTTTCACATCGTTATAACACTGTACATGGAGTGCATTCCGAAAGCATTCAGACCCTTTGACTTTTTCCACATTTTGTTACATTACAACCTTATTTTAAAATGGATTAAATAAAAATACAACTCCTCATCAATATACACACAATACCCCATAATGACAAAGCAAAAAGAGGTTTATTGACATTTTTGCAAATGTATTAAAAATATAAAACAGAAATAACTTATAAGTATTCAGACCCTTTGCTATGAGACTTGAATTGGTGCATCCTGTTTTCATTGATCATCCTTGAGATGTTTCTACAACTTGGTTGCAGTCCACTTGTGGTAAATTCAATTGATTGGACATGATTTGGAAAGGCACACACCTGTCTATATAAGGTTCCACAGTTGACAGTGTATGTCAGAGCATAAACCAATCCATGAGGTGGAAGGAATCGTCCTTGGAGCTCCGAGACAGGATTGTGTCGTGGCACAGATCTGGGGAAGGGTACCAAAACATTTTTGCAGCATTGAACGTCCCCAAGAACACAGTGGCCTCCCTCATTATTAACTGGAAGAAGTTTGGAACCACCAAGACACTTCCTAGAGCTGGCCTCCTGGCCAAACTGAGCAATCGGGGGAGAAGGGCGGCAAGGTAGCCTAGTGGACTAGTAACCGGAAGGTTGCAAGTTCAAACCCCCGAGCTGACAAGGTACAAATCTGTCGTTCTGCCCCTGAACAGGGCCGTCATTGTGTTTCTAGGCCGTCATTAAAAATAAGAATTTGTTCTTAACTGACTTGCCTAGTTAAATAAAGGTAAAATTAAAATAAAAAATAAAGGGCCTTGGTCAGGGAGGTGACCAAGAATCCGAAAGTCACACTCTGACAGAGCTCCAGAGAAGGACAACCATCTCTGCAGCACCAATCAGGCCTTGATGGTAGAGTGGCCAGACGTAAGCCACTCCTCAGTAAAAGGAACATGACAGCCTGCTTGGAGTTTGCCAAGAGGCACCTAAGGACTCTCAGACTATGAGAAACAAGATTCTCTGTTCTGATGAAACCAAGATTGAAGTCTTTGGCCTGAATGCCAAGCGTCACGTCTGGAAGAAACCTGGCACCATCTCTACGGTGAAGCACAGTGGTGGCAGCGTCATGCTGTGGGGATGTTTTTCAGCGGCAGGGCCTGGGAGACTGGTCAGGATCAAGGGAAAAATGAACAGAGCAATGTACAGAGAGATCCTTAATGAAAACCTACTCCAGAGCGCTCAGGACCTCAGACTGAGGCGAAGGTTTACCTTCCAACAGGACAATGACCCTAAGCACACAGCCAAGACAACACAGGCTTCGGATCAAGTCTCTGAATGTCCTTGAGTGGCCCAGTCAGAGCCCGGACTTAAACCCGATTGAACATCTCTGGAGACACCTGAAAATAGCTGTGCAGCGACGCTCCCCATCCAACCTGACAGAGATTGAAGGGATCTGCAGAGAAGAATGGAAGAAACTCCCCAAATACAGGTGTGCCAAGCTTGTAGCATCACACCCAAGAAGACTCAAGGCTGTGATCCCTGCCAAATGTGCTTCAATAAAGTACTGAGTAAGTGATTTGAATACGTATGTAAATGGAATATTTCCTTTTTCTAAAAACCTGTTTTTACTTTGTCGTTATGAGCGTGTAGATTTTAGAATAAGGCTGCAACGTAACAAAATGTGGAAAAATGTCAAGGGGTCTGAATACTTTACGAATGCACTATAGCCATAATATGACATTTTAAATGTATTTTTTCATATGAAACTTTTGTGAATGTAATGTTTACTGTTAATTTTTATTATTGATTTCACTTTTGTTTATTATCTATTTCACTTACTTTGGTAATGTAAACATATGTTTCCCATGCCAATAAAGCCCTTTGAATTGAAATGAGAGAGAGGCTTCTCTGTTCTGGAGGACAGCCAGCTGGTTTCCTATTTGCGTATTTGACCATGTTTCGGGATCTGCCTTATCTCATGAGCAGATCTTTGGATCAGTGTGTTTGTGTGTGTGTGCAAGTGTGCGCGTGTGTGTGTAAATGCTGATCAGATCTGTTAACTATTTGGATGTGTCCCTCTTGCACACTTATCATGTCGCTTTGGAGGTGTGAAAGTAGACTTGAGTATAATATACAGTATGTGTTTACCTATAAATGACTGTGTATGTGTATGCATTCAGAGGCTAACTTAGGGTTTGTTAATTTGGCTCACTTGTCAAATTGGTTTAGTGGTGTGAAAATGGACTTGTGTGTGTGTATACATGTGTATGTAAGTAGGTGAATATGTGTGTGTGTTCTTTTATGCCTCTGAGGTCCACAGTGGGGTCTGATAGTGTGAAGTATTGCTGAAGGTGATAATGCCCTAAGTGCCATTCTCACGTGAAGAGCACAGGGCTGCTAAATGAAGACTGCAGATTAGATTAGACTCTATCCACATTTAATCACTTCAAGCTGTGGGATCCTGAGTGGTGCAGTGGTCTAAGGCACTGCATCGCAGTGCTAAAGGCGTCACTACAGACCCGAGTTCGATCCTGGGCTCTATCACAACCGGCCGTGATCGGGAGTCCCATAGGGTGGCGCACAGTTGACCAAGCATCGTCCTGGTTAGGGGAGGGATTGGCTGGGGTAGGCCATCATTGTAAATAAGAATTTGTTCTTAATTGATTTGCCTAGTTAAATAAAGGTTAAATAAAATAAATAAAAGTTGCTCTCTCTCTTAACTCCAAAAAGACTGAGAGAGGCTCTCTGTGTCCACTAGAATTTCACCATAACACTGTAACCGGATACGGGCTTATTTCAAACTGCGTTTGGACTGAAGCCTGGTTCTGTGGGTCTTGCATCTGTTTTGAAATGGTACTGTGTGTGTTTGTATTCAGAATGGTGTGTGTGTATGTGTGTGTTGAGAGTGCTCTTTCACAGCCGGGTCGATGTGGTTTCTAGGTGAGGCGCTAATGGGGAGCATTCCTCTCAGACCAAACGACTCTCTCTCTCTCTCTCTCTCTCTCTTTCTCTTTCTCTCTTTACACACTCCCCACTTTCTATCTTTTCACTCTCTCACACACTTTCCCCATTTTTTTCACCCTTTGTCTCCCTCCTTCTCACTATCCCTCTGTGTCTCTCATTCCTCCCTCTGCCCCCTTCCCCATTTAATAACGTCTATTCTCGCGTTCTCCTTGACAGAGACATGATTGAGAGTGTGTGTTTAACCACAGTGCTCACTGAGAGGCCCTGAGAGTAAAAGCTCACCTGTGTGTTCAGTGTGTGTGGTATGTTCATTCTGTGTGTGAGGGTCAGCGGTGGGGGGTTCAGGATGGCTCTATAGGACAAGCAAGAAAGGACAAGAAGCTAGAAAGAGTGTTTGTGTGTGGGTGTGTTGTGTGTGTTTCTGTGTGTTTGTGAGTGAGACATTTAGTGAAAAATAAATAAATAAATAAATAAGAGTCTCTGGAGTGGGTTGTCTGCTTCTAATCACCTCCACCCCACCAGAAAACTCACTAGGCTTGGGCCGCATCCAGATTGTCATACCAGGATATTCGGTAATACCTGCTCTGAACACAAGAGGTGCTATATTCAAACCCCACTGAGCCTCTGTAATCTTAAGGTTATAAATGATAGCAAGTACATGTAAAATTCCATAGAGAATGCTAACTAAATGCTAACAAGCACATTGCAAACACTTTATACAGTCTCTGACCTAAACTATTTGCAGGACTGAAATCCCAGCTCATAAAGTTATACAAGTAACTCAAAAATGCTACTCACAGTTTTCTGCACACACAAAACAAATATTAGACAGCAAGGCTCTTGATCCAGGAGGGGATTCTCTGCTGCTACCAAGCGAAGCTTGATTTTGGAAGAAGCTAACCACTTAGCTAACTAGCTACTAAATTAGCAAACCAAATGCACAACTGCAGAGCATTTAGCACATTTTAGACAGTTAACATAATAGTTATAAGATATCTAGCTGGCAAACATTTAGTTTTGAATTCCATACTGTAACTAAATCCCATGGCTTGTGCTGCACAACAGTGAGTGATTCACAAGGCTCCGGTCTCTCGTCGTTGTGTGCTTGTAAACAATGAAAAATGATGTGACAGGTGAAATTAAGAAAGCAATCTTCTTTATCTCCTAACATATTGCACACATTGGTTTAAGGTCTTTGCAAAAAAGTAGCTACAAATATTCAGATGTAGAAAAAACTCAAAATAAATAGTTTCAACGGTATTGACGGTATTAAAAAAACATCTCGTGGCTATTTCCAAATATCCCGGTATACAGTATATACGGCTTACCGCCCAAGTCTAACACAGACACACCACTCCACGTTCCTGCAAACCCCTCCATCTCTCCAATCTTAATCGGCAAGCTGCACCCCTTCTCCCATGGTTGTATGGTTGTATGGAGACAGACAGGGAATCACTGGAGGGGCTGTCACTACAGGTGTTGGAACATCTGTCTTCCACCCGCAGGCAATAGAGACACACACAGTGGAGGTGTTCCAATTTGGGCTGCTATCTGGGAAGACGCACACACAAACACGCACAACCACACACACACAGTACACACATACACACACGCGCAATCACGTACACATGCACGCATGCACGCATGCACACACACACATAGAGCTCCCTCTGGGATTCCTGACTACATAGGTCCTAATGAATAGTGGAGCTCTCTGTTTAGTATCTTCTCTCTGTGCCAGTGTAACCATGTTTGATGTTGCTTCGTCCACTGATTTGTCCACTGGGTTTGTTTGAGTGTTTACTACAGGCTCCAGGTCTCATCTGTGTGTGTTTGGCCCGTGTCAGATGGTCTAATTGTTATCTATGTTTGTTGTCCTGTGTTTCAGGTGTATCAGCTGTCTAAGCACCAGGTGGAGATGTTACTGGGACCTAAACAGCCACTCTTGCCTCTCCACTAAAGACGACTCCAAACCCAGCCTGCTAGAGGTGAGTTACCCCTCTGTGTTAAACCACTCCAATCAGACATACTGGCTAGATTAGAAGTAGCATTAATAAGCATGATTCAGTTCCTCACTAGTCCTGACCTTAAAGGGGCAATCCGCAGTTGAAACAATAACAAAATGGCATCCCGCCATTGTTTAAGTAAAACGATGAAGTGTGGGACTGAAGAAATGTAACCACTCTCAAATGCATAAACAAAGCTGTGGATACAAGTCTGACCATCCATGATGTCAACATTATAGTTTTAATCATGTGTTGATACAGTGTTTGTTTGCATATCGGGTTTGGCCGGGGTAGGCCGTCATTGTAAGTAAGAATTTGTTCTTAACTGACTTGCCTAGTTAAATAAAGGTTCAATGAAAATACTTTGTTTACAAACATTGAGGTTAAACAAGCTTATATTTTGGGTTCTGATGGGGTACAACAGTTGAACTAAGCTCATGAGGCATTTCTACATTATATTCTTCAAGAATCAATGGGTACATATCATTCATTTATAAGTCCAAAACTAGATGTAGCAACGGAAGATTGCCCCTTTAAACATTAGAGGGGAAGACTTCAACTAAACCCTAGATCAGTGGCAACCAATCACAAGCTCCTATGATGATCTCAGTCCATTCTCATTTGGCCTTGTAACAGCCCGGCAAGTCATGTGGTCATACCAGGTCAAAGCTATCTTACTGTTGTCAGCCATTTTTAAAACAGCCCATAAAACCTCGGGAGGCATGGTTAACATACTCCCAACGAGATAATGGGCCATGTTAAAGCCTCTCGGACCTTTCCAAAACTCTCTCTCCCAGTTCTTCATCGTGGTGGCTTTTGATAGGCCCACTGGAGCCAGTGTGTTGAAGAATGGGTTCACTGTTTCACAGTTTTTCCTGTCTTATGTACAATGCTGTGGTGTCCAGTTAGTGTGTACTGTGCCCGAGTGTGCCTTTATCAGAAAATGAATGTTAGTAATGATGTTTTCAAAATGGTCAAAATCTGTCATTGAAGACTGAGCTCAATATTAAACCTATTTTTTTCAGACCTCTTTAGAGAAAAACATCTGACAAGCTTTAATTGTGATGAGAACCCCTATCCCTTTAAGTATTGTTATGTTACGACAAGACAAGCTCGTTAAGTTCATTATAGCTATCACAGCCCCCCTAGACACTCCTCACCTCCTCAGAGCATACCTATGCCCTGACAGCATCACCGCTGTGGTACAGCCAGCCACCCCAGTCTTCTACTGCCTTTGGTGTTAGAGCCAAGAGTGTTAACACACAGCTAAGTCCCTCTGCCACTATTAGGAGCCCCACTCACAGGCAGCTGTTTCTGAAAGGAGAGGGTCTGATTGGGTCCAGAGAGACTGATGTACTCAACTGGAGGAGTGTGGTTAGGTGAGTCAGAGTGAGTTAGTCGGGCCATACCATGACAATAAATGTCCTGACTGAAAAAGAAAAGTCATATCTTCATCAAAATAATATTCCTATCTTAATCGGAAAAAAAGTCCTATCTTAATCGAAGTAAAAGTCCGATATGAGGTTCTGTAAAGATGGTCAGAAATAAAGTCTGAGTTCAGGTCTTCTGCTTGGAGCCCCATTCTGCCATCATTCCGCCATCTTTGCCATCTGGTGTGTCTCACTGCCCCTCCACTTTAGGATGTTGTTGTTTCCCTCTGAGCAGAGCAGAACTTCACCCTCTTCTTTCCTCCTCCTCCTCTCAGCCACATAAACAGGACAGTTTTTTTACGTTGTTTTCTTTAACCCATGAGTGTTTGTGTCACCTCCTGTCCTCCAGAATTCTGCTTCCTGTCCAAGCCTTGTGGCCAAGGATGTTCCACCATCACCCTCAGGGATAACCCAAGACTTTACCCTGTCGCTAAGCAACGTGGAGCAGGTACAGTATACCCTTACCCTTGTTAGATATTATCCTAAATGTGGTACAGCCGGATAGGACTAAAGTAACTCTTGGTCTTAGAGGGAGATTGGTGGGAATCATAGTCATCAATCCCTAAATGGTTGCTCTTTGGGAGTGAGCTGAGACAGCTGCAGTGACTGTGTGGGAGAGGTTAGAACCAAAATTATACCTCGTAGCTGTCTGTTCCCACCAGGTTCTCACCTCGTAGCTGTCTGTTCCCACCAGGTTCTCACCTCATAGCTCTGTTCCCACCAGGTTCTCACCTCGTAGCTGACTGTTCCCACCAGGTTCTCACCTCATAGCTCTGTTCCCACCAGGTTCAATCAATCAATCAAATGTATTTATAAAGCCCTTTTTACATCAGCCGATGTCACAAAGTGCTGTACAGAAACCCAGTCTAAAACCCCAAACAGCAAGCAATGCAGACGTAGAAGCACGCTGGCTAGGAAAAACTCCCTAGAAAGACAGGAACCTAGGAAGAAACCTAGAGAGGAACCAGGCTCCGAGGGGTGCCTAGTCCTCTTCTGGCTGTGCTGGGTGGAGATTATAACAGAAGATGGCCAAGATGTTCAAATGTTCATAGATGACCAGCAGGGTCAAATAATAATAATCACAGTGGTTGTAGAGGGTACAACAGGTCAGCACCTCAGGAGTAAATGTCAGTTGGCTTTTCATAGCCGATCATTCAGTTAGAGACAGGTTCTGTGATGTCTTATCTCTCAGTATGTATACAGTCATTTACAGACATATGGAGACATTCAAAGAACATATAGCAATCTTTAGTACTATTCACCCTATCTTTCTACTTTTGTACATTTTGTACCTTCAGACACTGATTTCAGATCAGTCTGTATAACCCCAATCCTAGCCTCAACATATTGAATGTGAGCCAGAAGCTGATATTGTATCTGTGATGAGGGTCTGACTCTGTCTGTTAGCATGTGACATTCCATCCCTGACTAGTTGCCAGGTCTGGTCAGTCGTAACTATAACCCTGTGCCCTTTCACACACTCTCCCACTGGATTTATATTGTGATAGAGAGTCACACACACACGCACACACACACACACTTTACCATCCAGATTTTGATGAATATGATGAATATGAATTATACATGATTCTGAATTTCTGCCTGGCAGGGACAATTATCCTGTTCTATTTAGATGTTTTGCATTCTTCCCCTCCCAGGGTTGTCAATGGTTACCAGAGTTGTTCAGGGGGACACAGTTCTCCCAGCCAGGTCCCTGTTATTATGTCTCAGTTGACACCCTATTCCCTACATGTATAGAATGAACCCAGGAAGATCAACCCTGCTCGACTAATGGGTATCTAGCTCAACTAGATGGAACAGCTACTATGCTGATAATGGAACTAGAACAAGCACATCCTCTGAACAAAGACACATCTCCAATCTCCAATACAAACATGACTAACTATGTGAAAACATGGAGTAACCTTGGTGCCAGGCTGTTGCTGCTGTAGCTTTCTTGCCAATGTTGTCTAACCAATGTTGTCTTGCCAATGTTTGGCATGGATCCATCCAATTGCAAAGCAGTCGGCTGAAGCAGAAACAGACTGTCAATCAAGCTAGGATGGGGAAAATAAAGACCTAGCAACATTTCTAAAGGCAAAATATCTATCCCAAAATGTGTTTCCACAAACCCCTGTTTTCCTGGGTGATGTCAGACTGCGACAGCCTTCTGATTGGTTTATAAATGAAGGTTTTATTGTCATGAGGACTGTTCGGTTTGTTTTGCTTTGTAGCAGGAGGAGCTTGAGTGTGACTTTGGGAGTGAGCAGCGGTACGAGGCTCGATGGCTGAACAGTGTCTCAGAGGTCAAGTGCAGTGGAGTGATGGTGAGTACAACCAATCACCTTCCTAGGAGCATGTGTCACTCAACACAATCTTGGTGAAGGTGCCAGTCAGAAATAAGATGTTTAGTGTATGGCCAATCAAAGCCATGCTTACTGGTTGTGTATGGTGAAATGGCCAATCAGCGAGCTTGTTTCTGTCCATGCAGCTGACCACAGCGGAGAGGAGTCAGGTGTTTCACCTCAGCCTGCGGAGAAAGGGACACCTGGACAAATACATTGACAGCCCTAAACCCATGACCGGTAAGAATATACACACGCATACACAGGCATGTGCACGCACGCACGCACACACACACACACACACACACACACACACACACACACACACACACACACACACACACACACACTCACACTCACACTCACACTCACACACACACACACACACACACACACAAGCCTACTCCCAGATGCCAGTATATTCTCAATGTTAACAGGCCATGTATTTGCCATGTGAGCCCTGAGAGCAGAAGAACTGACCTACAGCCAGAAGAACTGCATACTTTACTACAGGACTAATGCTTCATACCATACTCACTGCTCAGTCATCAAAACACACAAGCACAAATGGTTTCTCTGTGGGAGGTGCTGGAACATGCACATGCACATCTGTTTCTCTAGGTTTATGTTATGTCTTCCCTCTCTGTTTCTCTGGGTTTCTGTTGTCTTCCCTCTCTGTTTCTCTGGGTTTATGTTGTCTTCCCTCTCTGTTTCTCTGGGTTTCTGTTGTATTCCTTCTCTGTTTCTCTGGGTTTCTGTTGTCTTCCCTCTCTGTTTCTCTGGGTTTCTGTTGTCTTCCCTCTCTGTTTCTCTGGGTTTCTGTTGTCTTCCCTCTCTGTTTCTCTGGGTTTCTGTTGTCTTCCCTCTCTGTTTCTCTGGGTTTCTGTTGTCTTCCCTCTCTGTTTCTCTGGGTTTCTGTTGTCTTCCCTCTCTGTTTCTCTGGGTTTATGTTGTCTTACCTCTCTGTTTCTCTGGGTTTATGTTGTCTTCCCTCTCTGTTTCTCTGGGTTTCTGTTATGTCTTCCCTCTCTGTTTCTCTGGGTTTCTGTTATGTCTTCCCTCTCTGTTTCTCTGGGTTTCTGTTGTCTTCCCTCTCTGTTTCTCTGGGTTTATGTTGTCTTCCCTCTCTGTTTCTCTGGGTTTATGTTGTCTTACCTCTCTGTTTCTCTGGGTTTATGTTGTCTTCCCTCTCTGTTTCTCTAGGTTTCTGTTATGTCTTCCCTCTCTGTTTCTCTGGGTTTCTGTTATGTCTTCCCTCTCTGTTTCTCTGGGTTTCTGTTATGTCTTCCCCCTCTGTTTCTCTGGGTTTCTGTTATGTCTTCCCTCTCTGTTTCTCTGGGTTTCTGTTATGTCTTCCCTCTCTGTTTCTCTGGGTTTCTGTTATGTCTTCCCTCTTTGTTTCTCTGGGTTTCTGTTATGTCTTCCCTCTCTGTTTCTCTGGGTTTCTGTTATGTCTTCCCTCTCTGTTTCTCTGGGTTTCTGTTATGTCTTCCCTCTCTGTTTCTCTGGGTTTCTGTTGTCTTCCCTCTCTGTTTCTCTGGGTTTCTGTTGTCTTCCTTCTCTGTTTCTCTGGGTTTCTGTTGTCTTCCCTCTCTGTTTCTCTGGGTTTCTGTTGTCTTCCCTCTCTGTTTCTCTGGGGTTCTGTTGTCTTCCCTCTCTGTTTCTCTAGGTTATCTGTTATGTCTTTCCTCTCTGTTTCTCTGGGTTTATGTTATGTCTTCCCTCTCTGTTTCTCTAGGTTTCTGTTATGTCTTCCCTCTCTGTTTCTCTGGGTTTCTGTTGTCTTCCCTCTCTGTTTCTCTGGATTTATGTTGTCTTCCCTCTCTGTTTCTCTAGGTTTCTGTTATGTCTTCCCTCTCTGTTTCTCTGGGTTTTTGTTATGTCTTCCCTCTCTGTTTCTCTGGGTTTCTGTTATGTCTTCCCTCTCTGTTTCTCTGGGTTTCTGTTATGTCTTCCCTCTCTGTTTCTCTGGGTTTATGTTGTCTTCCCCCTCTGTTTCTCTGGGTTTCTGTTATGTCTTCCCTCTCTGTTTCTCTAGGTTTATGTTATGTCTTCCCTCTCTGTTTCTCTGGGTTTCTGTTGTCTTCCCTCTCTGTTTCTCTGGGTTTCTGTTGTCTTCCCTCTCTGTTTCTCTGGGTTTCTGTTGTCTTCCTTCTCTGTTTCTCTAGGTTTCTGTTGTCTTCCCTCTCTGTTTCTCTAGGTTTATCTTGTCTTCCCTCTCTGTTTCTCTGGGTTTCTGTTGTCTTCCCTCTCTGTTTCTCTGGGTTTCTGTTGTCTTCCCTATCTGTTTCATAGGTTCAGTATGATATACGCAGCCCGTGCAGTGATGTAATGGAGCCCTTTCAAATAGCCTATGTGTACCAGCAGAATGTATTGTGTTAACCTCTTGCGACGAGCAATCCCGTATCCGGGAGCGTAATCATAGCCTCAAATGCATTAGCATAACGCAGCGGACGTAAATACCCCTAGAAACTTTTCCTATTAATGAAAATCGCAAATGAAATTAAATAAATATATTCAAACACAAGCGTAGCCTTTTGTTAACAACACTGTCATCTCAGATTTTAAAAATATGCGTTACAGCCAACGCTAGAAAAGCATTTGTGTAAGTTTATCATTGCATAATGCTATGCTAGCTCTGCTGGCAGCAGGCAACATTTTCACGAAAATAAGAAAAGCAACCAAATTAAATCATTTACCTTTGAAGAACTTAGGATGCTTTCACTCAGGAGACTCCCAGTTAAAATGTTCCTTTTTTTCCAAAAAGATTATTTTTGTAGGCGAAATAGCTCCCGTTTCTTCATCATGCTTGGCTGAGAAATCGACCGGAAAATGCTGCAACTATAACGCCAAAATTTTTTCAAAATTTGCTCCATAATTTCGACAGAAACACGGCAAACGTTGTTTAGGATCCATCCTCAAGGTGTTTTTAACTTTTACATTCGATAATATATCCGTCGAGGCAATTGGTTTCTCATAAGAAGCGATTGGAAAAATGGCTACCTCAGTAGTTACCCGAGATTTTCTGCGGGAGACACCATGTGACCACATGCTATATATGGTCCCTTACGGCCATTCTTCAATGGAAATGCCTAATAAGACGTCACAATGCTGTAGACACCTTGGGGAATACGTGAAAAACGTAAGCTCATTCGTAACTCATTCACAGCCATATAAGGAGTCATTGGCATGAGGCGGTTTCAAAAAATGCCGCACTTCCTGGTTGGATTTTTATCTGGGTTTCGCCTGTAACATCAATTCTGTGGCACTCACAGACAATATCTTTGCAGTTTTGGAAACAACAGAGTGTTTTCTTTCCAAAGCTGTCAATTATATGCATAGTCGAGCATCTTTTCGTGACAAAATATCTTGTTTAAAACGGGAACGTTTTTCATCCCAAATGTTTAATAGCGCCCCCTAATGCATAAAGCCCTCCCCTTTGTCCCCTCCATCTCCCTCTCTCTCTCAGTGGAGGTGTACAACTGTGGGGTCGGCAGTGGGGATTGTTCCCAGTGTTGGGGACGTGAGGACCAGGGTCATCTGTGTGGCTGGTGTGACAACATCTGTAGAACCAGGGATGACTGCCAGTACATGAGTAGTCAGTGTCCTGACCCCGAGATCACCAAGGTAGGAATACACACACACACACACACACACACACACACACACACACACACACACACACACACACACGATGACCCATCCGCGAGATCCATAAGACTGGATACGTCTAACTGTACTGTACATACTCATTCATGCAATTCTCCATCCCGTCATTGTTGACCTAGGGCCTAATTTAGAACAGGAAGTGGTGGTGTGTCACATGACCTGTCACATGGCACTGTACCCTGCCTTTCCTCTGTCTTGTGATTGGGGCTTATTTTGGAAGGGGAAGTGTTATTACAGAGCTTCATTAAACCAAGTCAGTCTGAAACATCACTCTTTACTGTACAACTCCCTGACTGAATGACGCCACAGCACAGTCACAGCACTTAGGCACTGGCTCTTATGGAGGAACAACACAACTGATCTGGAGGGATGACAGAGGGCATGGGAACACTTAGCCACTGTCTAACCCTGTCTGTCTGTCTGGGCAAGTGCGTGTGTGTGTGCGTGCGTTTGCGTGTGTGCGTGTGCGTTTGTGTGTGTGGAGTTCTGTGCATACCATGTTGGTATTGAGCTCGGTACACAGTCACCCACAGAAATAGAATAGAGCAATATACATTACCGATGTGATCACACTACAACCACATTGGTCAGGGAAATGAATGTGTTTATTTGGATGCAGATCTCACTGTGGTCAGCACCTAGTGGTCATTAACCCCAGTCAGCTGAACACATGGGTTCAACTCTTCAGATGGATTCATCTGAGTAACTGTGCTCCTTTCTATCAAGGCTTCTGAATATTTGTGGTTATGTCCCTATGTTTGAACTGCCAGGCACTAAAGAGTGTTTAGAGTTGCAATCAGACCCACTCTGAACGCTGCTGAATGCTGCCTTTATCTGTGCTGCAGACAGGAAGTACGGCTCACATGAGGCTCAGTTGGCCTAAACACTTCCTGTAGATAAAACCTGCCTGGCCTGGCCAAGCAGGGGAACAAAGAAGTCTGACACACACACATGCGCACACACACACACATACACACTAACACTCAACTAATCTATAGCATCTTACGCACATGGGTACACCTTCATTCAAAGGCCAGCACGGGTTTAGAGCCACAACATATAGACCAGTTGACGTTTTTTATGGGGTACATCAGCTTTAATATTGCAGATAGATTGCAGCTTCCAACAATGTAATTGCCTGCATCATTTCCAATCCCCCTTATATTTTTGGGATGTACAGTACCAGTCAAAAGTTTGGACACACCTACTCATTCAATGGTTTTTCTTTATTTTTGTTTTCTACATTGTAGAATAATAATGAAGACATCAAAACGATGAAATAACACATATGGAATCATGTAGTAACCAAAAAAGTGTGAAACAAATCAGGTGTAACAACACATGCACAGGATCGGTACATCCGAACATCACACCTGCGGGACAGGTACAGGATGGCAACAACAACTGCCCGAGTTACACCAGGAACGCACAATCCCTATATCAGTGCTCAGCCTGTCCGCAATAGGCTGAGAGAGGCTGGACTGAAAATAAAATTTGATTTGATTTGATTTTACGCACACAATCTATTTTACAATAGTTATATTTTGTTTGTTTTTACTCCTATCCTTCCGCTAAACTCAATCCCTCCCATCTATTTCTGAAGATCATGCAGTTTGATTTATTTTTGCCATATATTTTTAACTGCTGTTTCACAAAAGTTTTTAACCAATTTACATTTTACTGACATGGCATATTTTACATGAGTTATCGTGTTGTTATTAGTACCACCATTCAGCTCCACTCAACCCATCCCATCTATATCCTAACACCATCCATACTGGATTTATTTTTGCCATATATTTTAAAACTGTGCTGTGATGTGTCACAAAAGTTCTGATCCTTTCTATTCTCATAGTTTCTACAGATTGTAAATGAAAGATTAATACAATTCTAAAAGTAATACTTTTTTATTGATCTATTGACTATGACATTTCATATCGCCCAGCAGTGCTATCTGCAGAGTTAGCTCCAGGTAAATGTTGCAATTCTTCAGCCATTCCTGGACCTGCGAGCAAATCAAGCTATGAATGGACATTACCATAACAAATTATCTAATGATTCTGTCTCTTCGCAGCAAAATCTGCAGAGCTAGGATGGCTGTATCCCTCGTATATATAACATTGCAAGAATTATGTATAATATTTTAATTTGAAAAACTCTAAGTTATGAATCCAGCGTTATTTTGCACATCAGTTCATAAACCATGTACCATAGAATCGATACGTCAGAAATCTCTTCCCAACTATTTTGCAATCTATATGGTAAATGTTGTTAATTTATTCATCCTTAAATGAAACTGGTGTACTTTTTATTCATCACAATTTTCTTTAACCTTTCTAGCGCAGGTGTTCCGCTAGCAGAACCCCTCGACAACATTCCGCTGAAAAGGCAGCGCACGATATTCAAAAATGTTTTTTTTTAAATGTAACTTTCACACATTAACAAGTCCAATATAGCAAATGAAAGATAAACATCTTGTTAATCTCCCCATCATGTCCGATTTCAAAAATGCTTTACAGCGAAAGCACAACATATGATTATGTTAGGTCACAGCCAAGTCAAAAAAACACACAGCCATTTTTCCAGCCAAAGATAGGAGTCACAAAAAGCAGAAATATAGATCAAATTAATTACTAACCTTTGATGATCATCAAATGACACTCATAGGACATCATGTTACACAATACATGTATGTTTTGTTCGATAATGTGCATACTTATATCCAAAAATCTCAGTTCACATTGGCGCCTTACGTGCAGTAATGTTTTGATTCCATAACATCCGGTGATTTTGCAGAAATACTCATAATAAACATTGATAAAAGATACAACTGTTATTCACAGAATTAAAGACAGACTTCTACCTAATGCAACCGCTGTGTCAGATTTCAAAAAAACTTTACGGAAAAAGCATAATCTGAGAACGGTGCTCAGAGCCCAATCCAGCCAGAGAAATATCCGCCATTTTGGAGTCAACAGAAGTTAGAAATAACACCATAAATATTCACTTACCTTTGATGTTCTTCATCAGAAGGCACTCCCAGGAATCCCAGTTCGACAATAAATGACTGATTTGTTCCATAAAGTTCCATAAAGTCCATCATTTATGTCCAAATATCCACTTGTTAGCGTGTTCAGCCCACTAATTCATCTTCATGAGGCGTGAGCACTTCGTCCAGACAAAAACTTGAAAAGTTCCGTTACAGGTCGTAGAAACAAGTCAAACGATGTATGGAATCAATCGTTAGGATGTTTTTAACATAAAACATCAATAATGTTCCAACCGGAGAATTCCTATGTATGAAGAAAAGCACTGGAACGAGAGGTAACTCTGTCGGGAGCGCGCGCCACGAGCCTGAGACACTCTGCCAGACCACTGACTCAAACAGGTCTCATGAGCCCCTCCTTTATAGTAGAATCCTCATTCAAGTCTCTAAAGACGGTTGACATCTAGTGGAATCCGTAGGAAGTCCAACTTTATCCATATCCCACTGTGTATTCGGTAGGCCAAGCTTTGAAAAACTACAAGCCTCAGATGTCCCACTTCCTGGTTGGATTTTTCTCAGGTTTTCACCTGACATATGAGTTATGTTAAACTCACAGACATAATTCAAACAGTTTTAGAAATGTCAGAGTGTTTTCTATCCAATACTAATAATAATATGCATATATTAGCATCTGTGACAGAGTAGGAGGCAGTTCACTCTGGGCACGCTATTCATCCAAAAGTGAAAATGCTGCCCCCTATCCCAATTTTGGTCTTTAATGCAGGGCCAACAGTTCCTTACTTTTTCCCCCTTTCACTTGCCTCTTCCATTTTTCGGTAATACTGCAATACGTTGGTTATAATTTTGAGTAGAGCAGACATTTCCATATAATTTTGTTAGCTGCGTATGTGACATAACTCCACTAGTCCTATTTTTTTATATTATTTACAAAGATTATACTTAATAATTTTTTAATTTGTAATTTGTTGTATTATTTGTTCTATATTTTCTGGTGGATTTAGCTGAAATTGCAACCAACTTTCTATGGCTTGTTTTTAAAATAGCGATATTTTCTTATTTTTCAAACAACCTAAAGTGAGAGCTTGTAATATGAATAAAGGGAAAAATGCCATTCTTGAACATTGGGTGAGTCATTCATACTAATCTGCTAGAGAACCAGTTTGGATTTAAGTATAAATTGTGTATGACTGATGCCTTTAGTGAGATGTCAAATGCTTTAATATTTAATCATTTCTGCCCTCCGAACTCATATTCATTAAATAAATTGGCCTGTTTAATTTTGTCTAGCTTACCATTCCAAATAAAATGGAACATTTTTGGCTCATATATTTTTTTTAAAACAGGTCGCTGGTTATAGACAAGACCATAAGCAAATAGGTCAACTGGGATATGACTAAAGCGTTCATCAGGGTGATTTTTCCACAAATAGAGAGGTATTTTTATCTATTTTTGCTAACTTTCTATGAAAATGTATTGCAGTTAGATTATTTATTTATTTTGGGATATATATACCGAGTACTGTATGTCCACATCACCGTTAAACTATTTAATTGCTAAACTACACGGTAATGAAAAGTTGTATTTTTTTCAGTGATCCAATACGTAATATCATATCAATATCACTTATCATAATTTGGTTGCAATCAAAGAGGTTAGAAAAAGTATCCAGATCCTCTATGAGGCTGAGGAGGGTTCTAAATAGAAAGATTTAAAAGAAAACATTAATCATCAGCGTACAATGGCACCTTTATTTTTAACCCCTAGATTTCTAGCCCCTTGATATTATTGTTGGATCTGATTTTAATTGCTAACATTTCAATGGCCATAGTAAATAGATATGCCGATAGTGGACAACCTTGTTTAACTCCTCTTGACAGTTTAATACTTTCTGAGAAGTAGCCATTATTTACTATTTTACACCTGGAGTTACAATGTATAACTTTAATCCATTGTATAAGAGATTTTCCAAAATTGAAATATTCCAGGCATTTGTATATAAATTCCAGTTGTACTTTATCAAAAGCCTTTTCATAGTCAGCTATGAATACCAGGCCTAGTTTCCCAGTTTTTCAATTGTGTTCCATTGTTTCCAGTACTGGCCTTATATTATATCCAATGTATCGTCCATGTAAAAAAGCTGTCTGATTAGGATGAATAATATCCAACAATAACCTTTTCATCCAATGCGCTATGCATTTTTAAGGGGCCTCCAATTGTTTTTGGACTCAATCTTTATATTTACCACTTGGATCCTGTTTCAGTAAAAATGAAATCAGACCTAGTTGAGTATCTGATAATCTATCATTTTTATAGGAGTGGTTAAACATGCTAATAACAGTCCTCTGACTGTATCAAAAAAGTTTTGGTATACTTCCACGGGTATGCCATCCAGCCCTAGAGTTTTCCCGGACTTACATGCTTTAATTGCATCAAGAACTTCCTCCTCTGTAATTTGCCCTTCAAATGGGTCTTTCTGTACAGCTGTTAATTTGACATTATTATTATTTTTTTTAAATCATAACATTTTCTTCAGTTAGTTGAGATGGAGGAGACTGAAATGAAAACATATGCTTAAAGTATTTTGCTTCCTCTTTCAAAATATCATTTGGGGAATCATGGGTGACTCCATCTTTTGCAACAAGTTTCAATAAATTATTCTTGGTAGCATTTCTATGTTGAAGATTCAAATTAATTTTGTTCATTTCTCTCCATATTCCATCCAGTTCACTTTATTGTTATAATATCTAACACTTGATCTTTCTTGAATAAGTTCCTCCATTTATTTTTGTTTTACCTCTAACTTATTCTGTGCCTCTATGGTACAGTTTTTATTGATATCTATGTTTACTGTTAGTCCTTCCATTTCCTTTTGTTAATATGGACTCTTTTGACCTAAATTGTTTTTGTTTTAGAGATGAGTAGTCTACTGAATTGCATGGCCTCTAAAGGCACATTTAAAAGTGTCCCATACAATAAGGGGATCTGCTGTACATATATTATGTCGGAAAAAGTCAGTTATACATTCTTCTGTCCTAGTTAAAAACAAATTACCATCCAATAGGCTTTGATTAAATTTCCAATATCCTCACCCATGTAGAAATTCTGTAAGAGCAATATATATGCCAATTATTTGGGGTCCAACCGCATTATGTCCCTTATCAACACTTTTTAAACTTTTGGTGCCAGCGAGAATGACATAAGAAAGTAATCAAGATGATTAGCTTGATTGAGCCTCCACCATGTATATCTCACTAGGTCCGGATATTTAAGCCTTCATATATCCACTAGTTGCAATATATCCATGACATTCGTGATTTCCTTAAGTGCATGAGGGTGATCTTATGTAGTGGGATTTCCTTAAGTGCATGAGGGTGATCTTATGTAGTGGGATTTCCTTAAGTGCATGAGGGTGATCTTATGTAGTGGGATTTCCTTAAGTGCATGAGGGTGATCTTATGTAGTGGGATTTCCTTAAGTGCATGAGGGTGATCTTATGTAGTGGGATTTCCTTAAGTGCATGAGGGTGATCTTATGTAGTGGGACTTCCTTAAGTGCATGAGGGTGATCTTATGTAGTGGGATTTCCTTAAGTGCATGAGGGTGATCTTATGTAGTGGGATTTCCTTAAGTGCATGAGGGTGATCTTATGTAGTGGGATTTCCTTAAGTGCATGAGGGTGATCTTATGTAGTGGGATTTCCTTAAGTGCATGAGGGTGATCTTATGTAGTGGGATTTCCTTAAGTGCATGAGGGTGATCTTATGTAGTGGGATTTCCTTAAGTGCATGAGGGTGATCTTATGTAGTGGGATTTCCTTAAGTGCATGAGGGTGATCTTATGTAGTGGGATTTCCTTAAGTGCATGAGGGTGATCTTATGTAGTGGGATTTCCTTAAGTGCATGAGGGTGATCTTATGTAGTGGGATTTCCTTAAGTGCATGAGGGTGATCTTATGTAGTGGGATTTCCTTCTCGGCCAATTGAAGTATTTGATACAATATTATAATCTCCTACCATAATAATAGAGTCTTGTATTGTTTGTAGGTTTGATAAATTATTATATACATTTTCAAAGAAGCGATGATCATCATTATTTGGTCCGTAAAGATTAATGACCCATATCTGTTTATGGTCCAATAATACATTTTAAATCATCTACCTTGCAGATCTGTTTGGGCAATGTGCACAAAATTATTGTTAATTAATTTCATGGCCCCTTTTGAGTTTCTTTGTCCATGGGAGAGGTATATTTCACCCCCCCTCCCCCCCGTCCTTTTTCCACAAAACTTCATCTAAAACTGTTGAATGAGTTTCCTGTAAACAATTGATATTATATTCCTTCTCTTTTAGCCAGGTAAATACTGATCGTCTTTTCTTATTATCTGCTAGGCCATTACAATTGTAACTGGCTATACTTATTTCACCATTTACCATAATGAGATTCAAGTCTCAATTCTATATTTCATAATATATGTTTGTAAACTTACCATTAAAAAGTACCATAGTGTTTGAGTGTCCATATTGAGTGTCCATATTTGCATTGCTACTAAGTAAACCTCCCATTGTTCTCCACTATTCCACCCGCTAATCCACCCCATCCAAAATGGGGTTGTCATCCCATTGACTGGCAGAACACCCACCGTCCCCCCCGGATCCCAGGGCCAGTAGAAGTTAGCATTGTTCACTCTGTCAGCCCACTCAGTGTCCCTGCGTGACTCTCTGTATCAGCCATTGTGTCAGTGTCATGACTCATGGTTTGTTGTGTGAAAGTGTCTGTCTGTGTGTGTGTATCCCGCTTAGATGACTGAGGTTAAAAGTGTTGAAATCCTCTATTCATGGGCAGCCCAATGTAACACACAGACACACACACACACACACACACTGAAACAGCTCCCTCAGGGGAGGTGGTTGTAAGACAGTAAACTGGGGCTGTGGTTGTGGGAGACTGGGAGCGTGATGCAATGCTTTGGCAGCCATGTTTTCCCAGACAGTCTCACCAGGAGTTAGTTAGAGTTACAGTCAGAGTTCTCAGTCTTATGGGGGAGTATCTGTTCTACCACAGTATCACCCACGGTTTACTGTTACTCTGTCCACCACAGTGACTATGTCTAAAGATTGTATGGGCTGCTCCTGTAATGTTTCCCTTTCTGCGGCACATTTTTATTTAGTCAGCTTACAGTTGGGAAATCAGTCATTCTAGCATATTCTTTTAACATAAACAGTAATATGAAGTATATGTTATGTGGATAGACAAGCCAGTAAAATACAGTAATGTGTTCTATGTTTGTAATACTGCAGGTAATAAAGGCAGTTGTCTGCGAGGATCAATCTGCGAAGAGTAGTTAAGATGGACTGCAACACGGTACACAGTATGGTCTCAAACAGTGGGTTTGAACCAATAATGTTGATGTTTACGGTATGATCTGAACACCTGAACATGATAGAAATCTGGAGGCAGGATCCTTGAAGGATCTTTATCCAAATGATCAGTGTATCTCCACAAGAGCCCAACCAATTCATAAATTCCTGTCAAGATTGTCTGGAGCATTGTAGAGGTCTTTAGAGATCCTTTATTGTTGAATGCGTTTTGAGATCAGGAAATCTCCTGATGTTATTGTACTGTACTTTGCTCCCCTCATCATGACTCATTCACAGAGGAGTGACGGGTGTAAATGAGCAGCATGGCAGCTAACGCTATCGCTAACACCAGACAAAGATAACACCCGTTAACACCAGAGAGAGAGAGATGTCCCAGATACATGGTGATAATTACTGTACCTACCAAGGAGAGCTTGGAGGTGTGTGCATGTGTGTGTGTATGTGTGTGTCACAATTTAATCTAAAGGCTTAAAAATGTGACTCATTTTGGGATAAGCTAGTTGAAGGTCAAAAACGTTGTGTTACCAAACAATTACATCAATCACCCTGTTGGTCTTATACAAATCAAATCAAATCAAATTTTATTGGTCACATACACATGGTTAGCAGATGTTAATGCAAGTGTAGCGAAATGCTTGTGCTTCTAGTTCCGACCATGCAGTAATATCTAACAAGTAATCTAACAATTTCACAACAACTACCTTATACACACAAGTGTAAAGGAATGAATAAGAATATGTACATAAAAATATATGAATGAGCGATGGCCGAACGGCATAGGCAAGATGCAGTAGATGGTATAGAGTACAGTATATATATATGAGATGAGTAATGTAGGGTATGTAAACATTATATAAAGTGGCAGTGTTTAATGTGACTAGTGATACATTTATTATATCCAATATTTAATTATTAAAGTGGCTAGAGGTTTGAGTCAGTATGTTGACATCAGCCACTCAATGTTAGTGATGGCTGTTTAACAGTCTGATGGCCTTGAGATAGAAGCTGTTTTTTAGTCTCTCGGTCCCAGCTTTGATGCACCTGTACTGACCTCGCCTTCTGGATGATAGCGGGGTGAACAGGCAGTGGCTCAGGTGGTTGTTGTCCTTGATGATCTTTTTGGCCTTCCTGTGACATCGGGTGGTGTAGGTGTCCTGGAGAGCAGGCAGTTTGCCCCTGGTGATGCATTGGGCAGACCTCACTACCCTCTGGAGAGCCTTGCGGTTGTAGGCGGAGCAGTTACCATACCAGGCGGTGACACAGCCCGACAGGATGCTCTCGATTGTGCATCTGTAAAAGTTTGTGAGTCTTTTTGGTGACAAGCCACATTTCTTCAGCCTCCTGAGGTTGCTGTCTGTGTGGGTGGACCATTTCAGTTTGTCCATGATGTGTACGCAGAGGAACTTGAAACTTTCCACCTTCTCCACTACTGTTCCGTCAATGTGGATAGAGGGGGTGCTCCCTCTGCTGTTTCCTGAAGTCCACAATCATCTCCTTTGTTTTGTTGACGTTGAGTGTGAGGTTATTTTCCTGACACCACACTCCGAGGGCCCTCACCTCCTCCCTATAGGCCGTCTCGTTGTTGTTGGTAATCAAGCCTACCACTGTAGTGTCGTCTGCAAACTTGATGATTGAGTTGGAGGCGTGCATGGCCACGCAGTCATGGGTGAACAGGGAGTACAGGAGAGGGCTGAGAACGTACCCTTGTGGTGCCCTAGTGTTGAGGATCAGCGGGGTGGAGATGTTGTTTCCTACCCTCACCACCTGGGGGCGGCCTGTCAGAAAGTCCAGGACCCAGTTGCACAGGGCGTGGTCGAGACCCAGGGTCTCAAGCTTCATGACGAGTTTGGAGGGTACTATGGTGTTAAATGCTGAGCTGTAGTCAATGAACAGCATTCTTACATAGGTATGCCTCTTGTCCAGATGGGACAGGGCAGTGTTCAGTGTGATTGCGATTGCGTCGTCTGTGGACCTATTGGGGCGGTAAGCAAATTGGAGTGGGTCTAGGGTGTCAGGTAGGGTGGAGGTGATATGATCCTTGACTAGTCTCTCAAAGCACTTCATGATGACGGAAGTGAGTGCTACAGGGCGATAGTCGTTTAGCTCAGTTACCTTAGCTTTCTTGGGAACAGGAACAATGGTGGTCCTCTTGAAGCATGTGGGAACAGCAGACTGGCATAGAGATTGACTTACTATGTCCGTAAACACACCAGCCAGCTGGTCTGCGCATGCTCTGAGGACGCGGCTAGGGATGCCGTCTAGGCCGGCAGCCTTGCGAGGGTTAACACTTTTAAATGTTTTACTCACATTGGCTGCGGATCTGGGTTCTTGGTGAATTTATAACTGTTTGCTTTTATATGGTAATATAAGTGTAAGTTACACACTATGTCCTTATTTCTCACTTTAGCTTGGAAGCACAATGTTTGTGTATCTCAGCTGTCAATCACATGAATACTTATGAATACTTTTCTTAATGTAGACCCACCCCCTCCCCTCTCACCCAGATCAAGTGGAAGCACCGTTTTTATGTGTGATAGATCTGCAGCTAGCTCGAGCCCGGCTAATAACCCACGGAGGGGTCACAGGGACCTCAGGACAGCCAGGAAAATGGTCACTCTGCGAGGCATGATGCCAAGATGACAGGAACCCCTGGAGCCTCTAGAGGTTGCCCTTAGACACTGATCTATGACCAGTTTTTCCACCCCCAAGTCTAGTCTTGAACATGAGTGGAGGGGGGGGGGGGGATTTTCTAAACTAGCTAGCTACGCTACACTGGGAGTTGATGGTAGATTACTTTTGCCTGGGAGTCAGAGATAGCTATCTCTGTGGTTGTGTTTCCGTGGTGATTGGATAAATACTCTCTCTCCATGGCTCCTTAGAGGAACGCTGGGAGAAGCAAGGTCAAGGTTGAAATGATGTGTGAGAGCATGCTTCTGATCATAATATGATAAAGGAATTTCAAATACTGTAGCGACAATAGGCTACTGGAGGAATGGGAGTATAGGCTGGCTCCCTCGCTGTAGATTTGCTCTCTCTCTCACCCTCACTACTCTCTCTTCCCCATCTTCATATTCTCCCCTGTTGATCTCTCTCTTCCCTGTCTTCATATTCTCCCCTGTTGATCTCTCTCTTCCCTGTCTTCATATTCTCCCCTGTTGATCTCTCTCTTCCCCGTCTTCATATTCTCCCCTGTTGATCTCTCTCTTCCCCGTCTTCATATTCTCCCCTGTTGATCTCTCTCTTCCTTGTCTTCATATTCTCCACTGTTGATCTCTCTCTTCCCTGTCTTCATATTCTCCCCTGTTGATCTCTCTCTTCCCCGTCTTCATATTCTCCCCTGTTGATCTCTCTCTTCCCTGTCTTCATATTCTCCCCTGTTGATCTCTCTCTCTTCCCTGTCTTCATATTCTCCCCTGTTGATCTCTCTCTTCCCTGTCTTCATATTCTCCCCTGTTGATCTCTCTCTTCCCTGTCTTCATATTCTCCCCTGTTGATCTCTCTCTTCCCCGTCTTCATATTCTCCCCTGTTGATCTCTCTCTTCCCTGTCTTCATATTCTCCCCTGTTGATCTCTCTCTCTTCCCTGTCTTCATATTCTCCCCTGTTGATCTCTCTCTTCCCCATCTTCATATTCTCCCCTGTTGATCTCTCTCTTCCCCCTATTCACTCTAACAGCTCAATATCTGTACCACTCCCACTCCCTTCCATCTACCTCTCCGTCTTTCCTGTTTATTGCTCTCTCACGTTACATTTGAGTAATTTAGCAGATGCTCTTATACAGAGCAATTTACAGGAGAAGTTCGGGTTAAATGCCTTGTTCAAGGGGACATTGACAGATTTTTTACGGAATCTGCTCAGGGATTCGAACATTTCGATTACTCGCCCAACGCTCTTAACCACTAGGCTACCTTCTCCTTGACGATGTACCACTCCTCTCTGACTCTCTTTATACTGTAGCTCTCTCGCTCTCAGTCTCACTTGAGTCCTGGAAGAACTACTCAGGTTTCAGAGTACACATACAGATACAGGCCTGTAGCTCAGAGAGGTACTGACTGAAGAGCCCTCTATATAAAATCTGACCCCAAACTGAGCGGAGGGAATGTGTCTCTCTCAATTATATCTAAATCTTGAGCTCAAGAGGAATATATGCAGGCACTTATCCCTCTTTCCTTCTCTCTCTTTCCCCACAGATCTCCCCCCTGAGTGGACCGTTGGAGGGGGGCACCCTGCTCACGGTGCAGGGCAGGAACATGGGCCGCAGGGCTGATGTGGTGAAGGTCTCCATCGGGATGGTTCCATGTAAAATCCTGCCCTACCGATACACCGTCTCTGTACAGTAAGTACCTTTCTTATGATTGATTGATTCATTCATGAATTGGTTGATACATGCATTCATTTATTCAGTCCTTCAGTGACTTTGTGCACAGGTGCCAGAAGTTCACAAACAAAAAATGTTGTTAATTGTTTTGAATCATATTATAAACTGGGTGGTTTAAGCCCTGAATGCTGATTAGCTGACAGCCGTGGTATATCAGACCGTATACCATAGGTATGACAAAACATTTATTTTTACTGCTCTAATTTGGTAACCAGTTTATAATAGCAACAAGGCACGAGGGGGTGTGGTATATGGCCAATATACCACGGTTATGGGCTGTGTCCAGGAGCTCTGCAATGCATCGTGCCTAAGAACAGCCCATAGCCGTGGTATATATATTTTTGTGCCTTAACCTCCCTTATCTCACCTCATTTGCTCACATCGTATATAGACTTATTTTTCTACTGTATTATTGACTGTATGTTTGTTTTACTCCATGTGTAACTCTGTGTCGTTGTATGTGTCGAACTGCTTTGCTTTATCTTGGCCAGGTCGCACTTGTAAATGAGGACTTGTTCTCAACTAGCCTACCTGGTTAAATAAAGGTGAAATAAATACAAAATAAAATAATAATATTGACCATATACCACACCCCCTCGTGCCTTATTGCTTAAATATAGAACGCCTTTATAGAACATTACTATTCGCTTTAAACCATTCCATTCACATAAAGGAGATAATTCAAGACCACAACATTATCACCAAGGATACAGCAGAACCCTGGGTTAAACCCTGCACATAGTATTCCATGGAAACACCGTAACTCTAGAACCACATAAAAACTTCCAGACCAATTTCCATAATGTTCCATGGATGTAAATGTTTATCTGGTCCCTCTCCACTGGAGCCAATCAGGCTGTATTAGAATACAGACCCGTGTTGGGGTAACCCGCAGGTCTTACCTGGCTGTCACTACTCAAGCTCTTGTTTGAGGCCCACATCAAAAGTGTGACCAATTTTTTCATCTTCAGAACATTGCCAGGTTAAGTCTTATGCTGTCACAGCCTGCAGCTGAGTGACTCATCCACACCTTTATCTCATCCTGTCTGGACTATTGTAATGCCCTTTTTGTTGGCACATCTGCTAGGTGTCTAAACAGGCTACAATATGTCCAGAACTGTGCTGCATGTGTCCTCACCCACACCTCCCCCGTGAGCACATCACACCAGCACTGTTCAGCCTCCACTGGCTCCCCATGAGCCTATGCTTTGACTTTAAAATCCTGGATCACACCTACCAAGCTATTCACAACTCTGGACCCAAGTACCTGTCTGACCTCATGCTACCCTCCTGCCCCACACGCACCCTTCACTCCTCCAGGTCCATCTCCCTTAAGCAGCCCCACAGCAGACTAAAAACTATGGGTGGCAGGGCTTTCAGTTGTGTGTCTCCTCGTCTGTGGAACGCACTTCCAGTCACTGTCAGGGCTGCAGAGTCTCTGGGCTCGTTTAAGGAACAGCTCAAGACTGAGCTGTTCAGAAAATAACCTCTATTAATTCAGTTCTACTCTCATCCGGATCTGATGACACTGTATGTAGCTTTGATTGTTGTCTGTGTTCTGTGTTATGAATTATTATTACTACTACATACGTCTCACACACTCTCCCAAACACACACACGCTCCAGATCGCTCCAAACTCAGCGAATCAGATTTCACACCCAATCTGACCTCACCCTGCTTGCTCGTCCTTCATTGATTCCCTGAGCTGGTTGTTATGACTGCTAAATGTTTCCTCCTTAGAGGGAGTGGTGCTGACAAATCAAAACATGTCACTGTGTCTGACAGCAGATTCACTCACTGAATAGACACACACACCGGTGACCTCGCTGCGGCCATGGCTGTTGAGACAGGTGTCAGTTTGTGTGCTGAGAGGTCAAGGGGTCAGAGCTGTGAGCCAGAGGGACTTGTGCTGCTCTGGAGAGAGAGAGTTGAAGTCAGAACGTGTTCATTAATAATGTGGGTTAGGTAGGGGCAGCTCATTAAGTGTAGTACATTTACATGACCCACTCTGGACACGTCTCTTGGTTTAAGAGTAGAAGTTCAAGCAGTTCAAGCTGCCTACTTTCTACCCAATCCTTCATCACTCTTTCATGTCTCTTTTGCGTCCTGGTTGGCTTCTCTCTCTCTCTCTCTCTCTCTATCGCACACACACGCACGCACGCACGCACGCACGCACACACACACTGCCTTCACCAGGCTCAGTTGCTGATTATCCTGGTCCTCCTCTCTGGGTAAATATCCAGAGACATTGCCCATGGAGTCAAAACATCCCCCACTGGAAGCTAAAATATTTCCTTTCTTGGCGGTGAAGGAATGTAGTACGAGGGTCAGTCAGTGCTGTGCCTTACAGCCTGGCTGCCTTACTGGCTGGCTGCCTTACTGAATTACTGCCTGGCTGCCTTACTGCTTCACTGCCTAGATGCCTTACTGGCTGGCTGTCCTACTGTCTTACTGCCTGGCTTGGTGGCTGGTTTTTACAGAGACAGGGTGGGCTCTGCACGGGATTAGACTGCATCAACAACACCAGTCACCTTTGACACAGCTACAGTATCTACTGTAATAATACAGACTTGGATGGACTTCATTAGTTAGATTTCATATTTATCAACTTGATCCATCTTTATGAGCTCAGGGATCCTCATCAGAACCAGTCCTTCAGCCCAACCCAGCCATACCCAGCCATACCGTGCCATATCCAGCCTTGTGCCATTTCTGGTTCTGCCCTTTCTCTGTGGTACCTGCCTCACATTTATAAAAGGTTTAGACCCTCTTCAGAGGATTTAGCTTCCTGTTAGTCAGCGACTAGACCCCTGTTTGGGTTGCCAGGTAACCAGGACCACTATAGGACCTGCCACCTGACTAAATATACTGCCCCCACGTGCCCAACAAGAGGATGGTGGAGGGATGGGCTTTGAACCATGTGGGGTTGAGGTACGGGGGTCATGATTCCCCCTTTGTTTATTTCTGTGGGGAGTCATTAGATCATAGCCTGGTCCCAGGTCTGTACTGTCTGCTTTAGCCAAGTCCTCTGACTGGCAGGGCCAAAGCACATAGAGACACAGCACATACAGGCCTTCCAAAATGTTCTCTGTGCGCCATCACTGTATGATTAATCCTACTGCTTCCCTCTGGTCCCAATACTGTATGATGACATGAGGCTTGATTACAGCTATGAGGTGATAAAACAAACATCCAGCCAGCTCGTTGATCCCCTCTGTGGTTAACTGCATCTGGAACAGGGGGCTATGAAGTCCCCCTCCACTGGGTTTAGTCAACACTGTACAGTACTGAGTATAGACATTATTACTCCACTGGGTTTAGTCAACACTGTACAGTACTGAGCATAGACATTATTACTCCACTGGGTTTAGTCAACACTGTACAGTACTGAGCATAGACATTATTACTCCACTGGGTTTAGTCAACACTGTACAGTACTGAGTATAGACATTATTACTCCACTGGGTTTAGTCAACACTGTACAGTACTGAGCATAGACATTATTACTCCACTGGGTTTAGTCAACACTGTACAGTACTGAGCATAGACATTATTACTCCACTGGGTTTAGTCAACACTGTACAGTACTGAGCATAGACATTATTACTCCACTGGGTTTAGTCAACACTGTACAGTACTGAGTATAGACATTATTACTCCACTGGGTTTAGTCAACACTGTACAGTACTGAGCATAGACATTATTACTCCACTGGGTTTAGTCAACACTGTACAGTACTGAGCATAGACATTATTACTCCACTTGGTTTAGTCAACACTGTACAGTACTGAGCATAGACATTATTACTCCACTGGGTTTAGTCAACACTGTACAGTACTGAGCATAGACATTATTACTCCACTGGGTTTAGTCAACACTGTACAGTACTGATCATAGACATTATTACTCCACTGGGTTTAGTCAACACTGTACAGTACTGAGCATAGACATTATTACTCCACTGGGTTTAGTCAACACTGTACAGTACTGAGTATAGACATTATTACTCCACTGGGTTTAGTCAACACTGTACAGTACTGAGCATAGACATTATTACCCCACTGGGTTTAGTCAACACTGTACAGTACTGAGCATAGACATTATTACCCCACTTGGTTTAGTCAACACTGTACAGTACTGAGCATAGACATTATTACTCCACTGGGTTTAGTCAACACTGTACAGTACTGAGCATAGACATTATTACTCCACTGGGTTTAGTCAACACTGTACAGTACTGAGCATAGACATTATTACTCCACTGGGTTTAGTCAACACTGTACAGTACTGAGCATAGACATTATTACTCCACTGGGTTTAGTCAACACTGTACATTACTGATCATAGACATTATTACTCCACTGGGTTTAGTCAACACTGTACAGTACTGAGTATAGACATTATTACTCCACTGGGTTTAGTCAACACTGTACAGTACTGAGCATAGACATTATTACTCACTGGGTTTAGTCAACACTGTACAGTACTGAGCATAGACATTATTACTCCACTGGGTTTAGTCAACACTGTACATTACTGATCATAGACATTATTACTCCACTGGGTTTAGTCAACACTGTACAGTACTGAGCATAGACATTATTATTCCACTGGGTTTAGTCAACACTGTACAGTACTGAGCATAGACATTATTACTCCACTGGGTTTAGTCAACACTGTACAGTACTGAGCATAGACATTATTACTCCACTGGGTTTAGTCAACACTGTACATTACTGATCATAGACATTATTACTCCACTGGGTTTAGTCAACACTGTACAGTACTGAGTATAGACATTATTACTCCACTGGGTTTAGTCAACACTGTACAGTACTGAGTATAGACATTATTACTCCACTGGGTTTAGTCAACACTGTACAGTACTGAGCATAGACATTATTACTCCACTGGGTTTAGTCAACACTGTACAGTACTGAGCATAGACATTATTACAAACCTCTAAGGATCTCTATTTTATTGTCTGTTTAGCTTTGTTAAAAAAGTTGTGAATCACATCAGAGGGGGCACAGGGGCACGTGCCCTCTCAGATTTGTCCTGCTTCGAAATTAGTAGGTAATTACTAAATGTACTGAATAAGACATACAGTATTCCTTTCAGTCTTTTACGCAGATGTTAGAGATGCAGAGAAGCATATATATATATATTTTTTTACATAACCACGGGAAGATACAGACAGCTCAAAAGGTATGCTTAGATATGCAGAAAAAAAATACAGATTTTTTTTACATAGAATTAAGCATAATGATTATGGCTAGGTTGCAGGAAAAATGTGTTTCAAGTGTTGGAAAAATGCAAAAATTCTCGAACTTATGGACCACCCCCCAGCCATCCTCACATACTGGACTTTCTGTCGTTTCAGATTTTTGTGCTTCATGATGCCCCTGAAACTCTTGACAAAGAAAAAAATCATGATCCACACAGTTGACACAGAAACATCCTTAAAGGCAGTTGCCAACAGGCTGTGATGTTCCAGTGGAGTTGGTGATGATTGTTAATGATGGTTCCTATTGAGCATGTCCACTGTCATCACAATGTTGTGTTCTATCTACAGGCTGGTGTGTGTTACTGGGCAGACCTTTGATCCCACAAATTATGTTGTCAGAGTTACCGTGAACCAGAATGCAATGGGGGTGTCCAAAGAGGTCTTCTCATACTTGGTGAGTGTGTTCCTGTTGTCAACCCTCTCTATTTTTCTCTATTTAATCTATTTAATGACTATGTCTTCTCTGTTTCTCTCCCTCATACTTTCCCTCACTCCCCTTTTTTTTCTCTCTGTCTGTCTCTCTCTTGCTCTCTTTTTCTCTCCCTCTCATTTGCTCTGTCTCTCTCTCCCTCTCATTCTCTCACTCTCATTCTCTCTTCCTTCCTCCTTTTTTCTCTCCTTACTCCCTGACCTGTCTTTACATGTTCTTCCTCCTACTTATTTATTTTCAGTATTTCTTTGCTCGTAGTCTGTCTCTTGCTCGTTAAATCCACAATCTTTCCATCCTTTCTTTTCCCTCGGCCCTCCGTCTCTCCCCAGTCCCTGGTCCTTGTTCATACTGGGAAAGTGTTCCCAATGTGTCAGTTGAATGTTAGCAGATTTGTCTTCTGATATTCAGGAATGCATATGTGTGGGAATCTTCAAACATTCATCAGAATTGCAACATAGCACTATTGCCATGCAGAACTCGGTGCCAGCAAAAACAAACATGGAGCTTGTTGAAATGTCCTCCTCTTTGAATTCATTACAAACCGAGGAGTCCGGCTGCTTCTTCTGCTGATTGACCTTGACCCACACAGTCTCCTATTGGATTAGGACTACACAGACTGGAAATACACAACTAAATCCTCTGTTTCTTTTTGCTTATGGACAAAGAGTTTATTTTTAATTCAACTGGGATGTTGGAAAATTTCAGTCACTTTTAAGAAAGGCTTCTGCTTGTGAGTCATGATCTCAGGGATAAATAACAGACTTGGAGACAAGAGGGTGTTGAACATGCAAAACAACAAATGTTTTTTAGGCTTGTGGGAACCCCTTGCGGTCCCCTACCACTTTTTGGGTTGCTTCTCCAGGGTGTGAGGGAAAGAAAGGGAGAAAATGGATGAAGGGGATTCTGAGGAAAAGGGATAACGGTTCGGATCCAAACGGAGACAGGATGGGCACCTCCTCTGCACCTCCTTCCTCTGCACCTCGGGCCGGAAACATCTGCCTCCACCTTGCACACACACACACACACACACACACACACACACACACACACACACACACACACACACACACACACACACACACACACACACACACACACACACACACACACACACACACACACAGACAATAGAAATCTCTGCTTGTTCACACACACACAGGAAGTGAATCCTGTCAGTGAGAATGAGAGGTCTTCCCTGGAGGCAAGGTTCACAGAGGGGAGAGAAGCTTCGGCAGTCTCCGGAATGCTGATGCTGTATAGCTGTATTGGGATATTTGTCTTAGCCCCAGGGACCTATCCTCCGTCTGTGTGTGTGTGTGTGTGTCTGTGTGTGTGTGTGTGTGTGTGTGTGTGTGTGTGTGTGTGTGTGTGTGTGTGTGTGTGTGTGTGTGTGTGTGTGTGTGTGTGTTTTAAGTTTTATATTGTCACATGCACCAGTAGAGTGAAATGCTTAGCTTGCAAGCCCTATCCAACAGTGCTGTATCCATTATTAAAATAGTAGAACTAATAAGAAAAAAGAACAAAGAAATAAGAGACCTATATACAGGGTAAATGTACAACGTGCAGCTACGCTTGAGCATTTGAGGTGTGTTTGTGTGTGTGTGTCACAGGAGGTTGATGGCACCTTAATTGGGGACGATGGGCTCATGATAATGACTGGAGTGGAATAAGTGGAATGGTATCAAATACGTGTTTGATGCCATTCCATTTGCTCCGTTTCAGCCTTTATTATGAGCCATGCTCCCCTCAGCAGCCTCCACTGGTGTCAAATCAACTCAAATCAAATGTTATTGGTCACACACACGTGTTTAGCAGATGTGCAGTAATATCTAACAGTTTCACAACAAATACCCAAAATACACGTAAATCTAAGTGAGGAATGGATTAAGAATATATATACATATAAGTCAGAGTGGCATTGGAGTAAGATACAGTGACACAGTATAGAGTACAGTATATACATATGAGATGGGTGATGCAATATTTACAAACAATTAAAGTGACTAAGATACCATAGAATAGTACAGCGTACAGTTTACACATGTGAGATGAGTAATGCAAGATATTATTAAAGTGACTAGTATTTCATCTCCTTAAAGTGGCCAGTGATTCCTAATCTATGTCTATAGGCAGCAGTCTCTGATGTGCTGTAAATGGCTGTTTAACAGTCAGTGGTGTAGTATAGAATAAAATACTGTATATACATATGAAATGGGTGATGCAATATGTAAACACAATTTAGAAGTGACTAAGATACCGTAGAATAGTGTGGAGTGTGGTTTATACATATGAGATGAGTAATGCTAGATACGGAACATTATTCAAGTGGATAGTGATCCTTTTCCTTAAAGTGGCCAGTGATTCCTAATCTATATCTATAGATGTGCTAGTGATGGCTATTTAGCAGTTTGATGGTCTTGAGATAGAAGCTGTTTTTCAGTCTCTCGGTCCCAGCTTTGATGCACCTGTACTGACCTCGCCTTCTGGTTGATAGTGGGGTGAACAGGCAGTGGTGGTTGATGTCCTTGATGATCTTTTTGGCCTTCCTATGGCATTGGGTGGTGTAAGTGTCCAGGAGGGTGGAAAGTTTGCCCCCGGTAATGTGTTGGGCAGACCGCACCACCATCTGGAGAGCTTTGCAGTTGTGGGCGGTGCAGTTTCCGTACCAGGCGGTGACACAGCTCGACAGGATACTCTCAATTGTGTATCTGTAAATGTTTGTGAGGGTTTTAGGTGTTAAGCCAAATTTCTTCAGCCTCCTGAGGTTGAAGAGGCGTTGTTGCGCCTTCTTCACCACACTGTCTGTGTGGGTGGAACATTTCAGTTTGTCAGTGATGTGGACGCCGAGGAACTTGAAGCTTTCCACCTTCTCCACTGCGGTCCCATCGATGTGGATGGAGGAATTCTCCCTCTGCTGTGTCCTGAAGTCCACGATCATCTCCATAGTTTTGTTGACATTGAGTGACACCACACTGACACCACACTCCCAGAGCCCTCACTTCCTCCCTGTAGGCTGTCTCATCGTTGTTTGTAATCAAGACTACTACTGTTGTGTCGTCTGCAAACTTGATGATTGAGTTGGAGGCGTGCTTGGCCATGCAGTCATGGTTGAACAGGGAGTACCGGAGGGGGCTTAGCACGCACACTTGTAAGGCCCCAGTGTTGAGGATCAACAAATAGGGGTTGTTTCCTACCTTCACAAACCTGGGGGCGACCTGTCAGGTAGTTCAGGACCCAGTTGCACAGGAAGGGGTTCAGACCCAGGGCCTCAAGCTTGATGATGAGGTTGGAGGGTACTATGGTGTTGAAGGCTGAGCTGTAGTCAATGAACAGCATTCTTACATAGGTATGCCTCTTGTCCAGATGGGACAGGGCAGTATGGTGGCGATTGGATTGTCTGTGGATCTATTGGGGCGGTAAGCAAATTGAAGTGGGTCTAGGGAGTCAGGTAAGGTGGAGGTGATATGATCCTTGATTAGTCTCTCAAAACATTTCATGATGAGAGAGGTGAGTGTTACGGAGTGATAGTCATTTAGTTCAATTACCTTTGCTTTCTTAGGTACAGGGACAATGGTGGCCATCTTGAAGCATGTGGCGACAAGAGACTGGGATAGGGAAAGATTGAATATATCTGTGAACACACCAGCCAGCTGGTCTGCACATGCTCTGAAGATGCAGCTAGGGATGCCATCTGGGCCGGCAGCCTTGCGAGGGTTGAAATGCTTAAAAGTCTTACTCACATTGGAGAAGGAGAGCCCTGTATTTTCCTCAAAGCGAGTGAAGGTGTTCAGCCTGTCTGTGTGTGTGTTGCTGTATTACTATATGGCTGTACAGTGAAATATATCCTAGCCTTAGAAACCTGTCATATGTGGATGAGATGAACCCAAGACCTCAGTACAGAACAATACTAAATACTCCCCAAGGCTTCAGTGTCCTCAAGTTTTAAATATCAAACTTGATATATGTTACAGTCAACAATTTATTTAGCTAGAGCTGAGGAAACCAAAAGTATGGACTACATAGAACTTATAGATGATTTGAATGATCCAATTATAGTGCCACTTTAACCACATTTCCATCCACAGTTTTTATGTGAGTAAAGTCATACCTTATGAAAGAAAATCACGACAACTATGATGGAAACAGTACGTTTCTGTACAATTGTATAAATGTCGACAAATCGTTTGTTTGTTCGACATCGTGTGCTCGTTTAGTGTCGGTAAAGTTAACTATGCGAGAAATGCGCAAATATTGATCTAATAACCATCATATTGAAGTAAACTTGGAGTGATGATATGGTATGTGGTCCTCCCACTATGACTCGGGAAACCATGCAGTTTATTAGGTTACATGTGAAAATGATAAACTTCACAAGGAGGTGAAAGTACACGGCGATGAGCTTGATGCTCCTTTCCAATAAATATTGAGGGTCTTACTCTAGTGACATCATGATGATTGATGCTTGACTGCCGTTTGACTGTAGACTAGCCTACCCACACTGTTGTATCTGATAGCTGTTGGCTCGAGTGCATGTGCCCAGACCAGAGTTGACACATTTGCTATTTTGTGACCAAATGGTTAAAAATGAAATGGGAAACACATTGAACTTTAGATTTTTATTCGGTACGTGAAAACTTCAACCAAAAAGTACATTTTGTGTGCACTACGTCATCACGCTCTGATTTTTGTCTGCATCATGTACATTTGGTGGGAACACACCACTGGTGTGAAAATTAGTATGTTTTCTTCACACATATATTTGAATATTCACATGAAAATCTTTTGCTAATTGGATGGAAAGCGAGCTAATAAATAAAAAACAGCAGACTGCTGCCTCGCTCGGAGGTGTGTACAGTAGCAGAACAACAACGCAGCCACATGGCACATTACCGTTTTTTCAATTGCTAACAAGCATCGGTCAATACTGAAGTCACTTGTTCAAAACTCTTCACACGGTCTACATTACCAACATATATTTTGGCCAAACAGTTCATCTCACCTTCGACATCAACACTTCCAACAATTCTCACTCAGGAAGCATACATTGTCACTCATAACACACTGACCTTAACAACAGGGATCAATACATAAACAATGAACTTTCTCTTTGAAGTTTGAATGATTTTTTACATAAATTAGTATTTCATTATAGAATAAGAATAACGCCTTTCCTTTATTGACTGTACTAACGTACACAGTTGAAGTTGGAAGTTTACATACACCTTAGCCAAATACATTTAAACACAGTTTTTCACAATTCCTGACATTTAATCCTAGTAAAAAATATATTTCTTAGGTCAGTTAGGATCACCACTTTATTTTAAGAATGTGAAATGTAAGAATAATAGTAGAGAGAATGAATTATTTTCACTTTTATTTATTTCATCACATTCCCAGTGGGTCAGAAGTTTACATACACTCAATTAGTATTTGCCAGAATTGCCTTTAAATTGTTTAACTTGGGTCAAACGTTTTGGGTAGCCTTCCACAAGCTTCCCACAATAAGTTGGGTGAATTTTGGCCCATTCCTCCTGACAGAGCTGGTGTAACTGAGTCAGGTTTGTAGGTCTCCTTGCTCGCACACACTTTTTCAGTTCTGCCCACAAATGTTCAATAGGAATGAGGTCAGGGCGTTGTGATGGCCACTCCAATACCTTGACTTTGTTGTCCTTAAGCCATTTTGCCACAACTTTGGAAGTATGCTTGGGGTCAATGTCTATTTGGAAGACCAATTTGCGACCAAGCTTTAACTTCCCGACTGATGTCTTGAGATATTGCTTCAATATAGCCACATACATTTTCCTCATGATGCCATCTATTTTGTGAAGAGCACCAGTCCCTCCTGCAGCAAAGCACCCCCACAACATGATGCTGCCACCCCCGTGCTTCATGGTTGGGATGGTGTTCTTCAGCAAGCAAGCTTCCCCCTTTTTCCTCTGATGGTCATTATAGCCAAACAGTTCTATTTTTGTTTCATCAGACCAGAGGACATTTCTCCAAAAAGTACGATCTTTGTCCCCATGTGCAGTTGCAAACCCGTAGCTTGGCTTTTTGTATGGCGGTTTTGGAGCAGTGGCTTTTTCCTTGCTGAGCAGCATTTCAGGTTATGTTGATATATATAGGACTCGTTTTACTGTGGGTATAGATACTTTTGTACCTGTTTCCTCCAGCATCTTCACAATGTCCTTTGCTGTTGATCTGAGATTGGTTTGCTCTTTTCGCACCAAAGTACGTTCATCTCTAGGAGACAGAACGCATCTTCCTGAGCGGTATGACGGCTGCGTGGTCCCATGGTGTTTATACTTGCGTACTATTGTTTGTACAGATGAACATGGTAGCTTCAGGCGTTTGGAAATTGCTCCCAAGGATGAACCAGACTTGTGGTCTACCATTTTTTTCTGAGGTCTTGGCTGATTTATTTTGATTTCCCCATGATGTCAAGCAAAGAGGCAGTGAGTTTGAAGGTAGGCCTTGAAATACACCCACAGTACACCTCCAATTGACTCAAACAATGTCAAATAGCCTATCAGAAGCTTCTAAAGCCATGACATCATTTTCTTGAATTTTCCAAGCTGTTTAAAAGCCACAGTCAACTTAGTGTATGTAAACTTCTGACCCACTGGAATTGTGATAAAGTGAATTATAAGTGAAATAATCTGTCTGTAAACAATTGTTGGAAAAATTGTGTCATGCTCAAAGTAGATGTCCTAACCGACTTGCCAAAACTATAGTTTGTTAACAAGTAATTTGTGGAGTGGTTGAAAAACGAGTTTAAATGACTTTGAACTTCCGACTTCAACTGTATGTAACAAGAATGAATCACAAATGCAGCAATTTGCTTCAATAGCCTTTATTTTTTCTATAGCTTTGCAAATAGTGGTTTACTTGTGAAAAGAAGTTTAAACAAATTCATGAAATTCCAGGGCTGCAATAATTACAAAATAAAATATCAACATGTATTGTATAATCACTCATACTGTACAGTACTGTGGGGGTTCTAGTTCTCATCAACATGTATTGTATAATCACTCATACTATACAGTACTGTGGGGGTTCTAGTGTCTCCACACACCCAGGAGAAGTGTCTCCACACCCTGGCAGTCTTCAGGAGAAGTGTCTCCACACCCTGGCAGTCTTCAGGAGAAGTGTCTCCACACCCTGGCAGTCTTCAGGAGAAGTGTCTCCACACCCTGGCAGTCTTCAGGAGAAGTGTCTCCACACCCTGGCAGTCTTCAGGAGAAGTGTATCTACACCCTGGAAGTCTTCAGGAGAAGTGTATCTACACCCTGGCAGTCTTCAGGAGAAGTGTATCTACACCCTGGCAGTCTTCAGGAGAAGTGTATCTACACCCTGGCAGTCTTCAGGAGAAGTGTATCTACACCCTGGCAGTCTTCAGGAGAAGTGTATCTACACCCTGGCAGTCTTCAGGAGAAGTGTATCTACACCCCGCATCCAGTTAAGGACATCTGGTCATGTGGATGATGGTCACCTTCCACCTCCATGCAGAGAAAAACTCCTCTATGGGGTTTAGGAAGGGGAAGTATGGAGGCAGGAATAGTACTGACATCCTGGGGTGTGCAGCAAAGTGGTGGAATGCCACATTATCCCACACAACAACGAAGGTAGGGCAGTTTCTTGCCCCTCTCTCCTCCGCTGGCACAAGTCGATTATGCAGGTCATCCAGAAAAGAAATGAGCCTCTCTGTATTGTAGGGGCCAATGAGTGGTTTGTGTAACATCAAACCATCATTGGACAGTGCTGCACACATTGTGATGTTAGCTCCTCTCTGGCCTGGGACATCCACGGTTGCTCTCTGTCCAATCACATTTCTTCCCCTGTGGCGTGTTTTTGCCAAGTTGAATCCAGCTTCATCCACAAAGATGAATGTACGTGCAGTTTGCCTGGCTTCCATCTCCATTACTCTCTGAAATACAGCAAATCCACAGTTTTACAGTACTTTACATTATCCATAGCTGTGTTTGTACCCTGTTTGGTTATTGAACAGACATCTTACCTGGACATATTGACACCAGAGTTCTTTCACACGTTCACCGTTTCTCTCAAAGGGTACAGTATATAACTGCTTCATCCTTAGTTTCTCTAGGACAATTATCGTTGTGCTGACTGTATTCACATTCCCAAAAGTGATATTGTCTGCCAGCACTCTGTCCTGAATTTCCCTCAGTTTTATTGTATTGTTGCCAATTACCACGTCAACAATGGCAATTTCCTTCGCATCTGATACTATTCTGCCTCTCCCTCCTGTGGGAGGCAACCTTTGGATCCTACTGAAAAACAAACAATCAATATATTTCAAAATGTCAGTACATGTAAAAATGTGAACATACTGTATTGTACTACAATAAGTAGTTCAATTATCATTGAAGGATGCACATCTCACCTGTTGGAAATCTGTACTATTGATATAACTGTTGAACGCTGTAGATTTGGTTGCACCCTTAAACCAGCCTCTCTCAAATGAGAACATGGTTTACAACATGGTCAATAACTGTGGCCCTTATCTCATCAGAGACCACCGCTCTTGGTCTTCCTCTCCTTTGTCCTCCACGCATTCTCCCTCTCGCTCCCTGTCACTCTTCTTTCCCCACCAACCTGTCTTCCTTGATCTATGTTTCCAAACTAAATCATTCCGAAGCCATCCTCTTATGTCTGTTTGGTAATGAGACTAAAAACAGGACACTCAGCTGTGTTTGGAATAATTACATTTTCTGCTGAGATTTTCTATATGTTTCAATCTGGTTACTGCAGAAATGCACATTTGCCATCATTCTGTTTTGAATGTGTTTTTAACAGTTTTGGAAACAGTGTGTCAGCATTTGAAAACGTGCTGCAAATATATAGTTTTGCAGGTGGTGGAGTATGAATGAGAAAAGAGTTAATGCATTTCAGAGAATGTGGTCATTGAAAGCATTTTGTGTGAAAGCAATGAAAAATGATTCACAGTTTGGTCCACATACACTTCTGTTTCGCTGACTGTGTGAAGAGTTTTGACAATCTAACTAGATTTGACCAATGCATGTTAGCAATTGAAAAAAAAACGTAATAACAACATGGCACATTAATATGTCCCACCTCCACCCCAGGTCCCCAAGCTGCTGTCTATGGAGCCTAGGAAAGGCTCTCGTTCAGGGGGAACCAGGGTGACCCTCAGGGGGGAGTACCTGGACACTGGCTCTCAGGTCAGAGTCAAGGTCAACGGCACCCAGGACTGCACCATACTCACGTGAGTCTTACTGTGTGAATTATTAAATCGTCTTCACTGTTGGACTTGTATGTTGCTGTGCTGAATCTGTAGGCTTTGTGTTACTCTAAAGGAGACAGTCCTGTTGAGTTGTTTGGTTATATCGTGCGTGAGGTATTGTTATTTCCTCAGCTGCTGCATTTGTTGTCTGTTCATAGGCTGTGTCTTGGTTCTTGACTGTATTTGTTATGGAAACTGTCTTGGTGTGTGGTTTTATTATGCTGATTGTGTGGTATTATTGTGTGTGTGTGTGTGTGTGTGTGTGTGTGTGTGTGTGTGTGTGCGTGCGTGCGTGTGTGTGCGTGCGTGCTCCAGGCTAACCAAAGACACCATCGAGTGCACCATACCTGCGGCCCTGCACACACACACTGAGGCGGTGTCGGTGTGTGTGGAGTTTGAGGATATTCCCTGTCAGAGCGCTGAGCTTCTCACCCAGTACATCTATGAGAAAAACCCCACCATCAGCTACATCAAACCCAGGAAGAGCTACCTCAGGTTCACACACACACATACAGTACAGACATATACACACACAGACACACACACACACAGACGCACACACACACACAAACAGACACACACAAACACACACAGAGAGAACAGTCAGTATTCTGCATTGTTCCATTGGTAACTCTAACATTCCATAGTTTCCATTTATCCAGTGTTTCATAGATAAACAACAGTGTTATATTGACAAATGAGAGTATGAAATCATGCAGAAAATATTATTGCATTAATTATACACCTCTTGTAGTTCCATTACACCACACAATCTCTCTTGGAGGGTTTCTCTGGAATCCGACCACAGAGATGACATACTGAGTTAATGTCTTCCTGATGCTCTGTGGCTTCTCCAGGCCTGTTTCTGTGTGTGTGTTGGTTTTAAATGACACCTCATGTGTGAGACAGACTTCTGAGAGAGAGCACAATGGGTCTGATTGGCATGTGTGCTGACACTGACTGTATGGTTGTGTGTAGTTGTGTGTGCTCTGACCATAAGTTATTGTGTGTTCCAGTGGCGGTCGGACCATCACAGTGACGGGGCAAGGTTTTGGCCTGGTGCAGAGCGTCAGTATGGAGGTGCTGGGCATCGGACAGGATGTGAGTCATAACAGGGAACCTCTCTGGTAGAATAGATTAACTTCTGAAGTATCTCACATCTTAGAAGAAGCTGAAAAACGGAAGTGAATTAATAGAATGGACTCCTCTTTCTCATCCTCATTGTCTTTCCTCAGGCCTGTAAAGTGCAGTCTCCCTCCATGATCACATGCTCCTCCCCCGCCTCCAGCCAATCCCAGCAGGCCACGGTAGAGTTCTTGCTGAATGGAGTTCTCTACACGGGAGATGGCCCCGCCTTTGACGGCCCAGACCAGGAGGAAGAGGAGGAGCCTCACGGAGGTCACTTCCTGTTGGAGTATGTGGAAGATCCTCAGTTCTTCACCGCCAACAAAGAGAAGCTGATCAAACACCACCCTGGAGAACCACTCACACTCATCATCAATGTGAGTGACAGCCCAGTGCACCAATGGGAGAGGGTGGAGCAGGATGAGAAGTAAAAAGCCCATTGACTTGTTCCAGGAACTGTCCATTCCTGTCAATCTGGATGCACTCTGAGAATAGTAGAAAGACATGTCTCAATGGCTTTGTATTCATACTCTCTTTAAACAGATCAAAGACTATGTAGCTCTGAATCATGACTTGTATTTATTTAAGACTTGGCTGTTCCTCAGAGATGGAAGTACAGGACAAGAACACCACCTCTAAGCAGAGAACCCAGTCAGCCATGTTTGTGTGGGATCCTGTCTGTATTATAGCTGACTTATGCTACTGCCACATAAACTACTGCCTCATATATGAGGGAGGGTTGAGGGTTGTAATGCTAACAGTTGTAAAAACTGTAAATAAACTGGTGCTGCTGATTTATACTGGCCTTGGTGCTGGAAGGGAGAGACAGACAGCCGAAGTTGCAAAGACTAGCAGAAATAGGGCTTTGAACATCGGTTGGTCTGAGTTCTTCTCTCTCTCCGTCTCTGCCCCTGTCGCTCTCTTTCTCTCCTCTGCGTGTGTGTGTGCGTGTGTGCGTGCATGCGCGTGTCAGGATGGGGCCTCCTTACAGGAATGGCTGCCTCAGCCTTGTCTACTTGGGTGAAAGAGGGGAGGGGGGTATTCAATGTTGCTTCCTGTTTTCTTTGGGAAGGTGGATTCCACTTTGGGTGGACCTAGTTTGTGGAACACTGACTCATGTCAGTGTGTGTATGTGAGTGGGATGGACCAGGTTGAGAGAATGTTGGGTGGAGTTGAACGGGTTTGTTTGATGGGGATTGTTGTTTGGTTAGATCCTATGTGAATGACCTCTGTTGGAATGTGGTGGGTTTTGTTTGCTTTCATCCCATTTTGGCCCTAGGTATTCATTGTTCCGTGCATGTGTGTGTGTGTGTGTGTGTGTGTGTGTGTGTGTGTGTGTGTGTGTGCGTGCATGCGCGTGTGTGCGTTCGTGCGTGCAGAAGTGTTTGTTGACAGAGACACAGGGGGTGGCATCCTGCAGAGGGGACAGGACAGTACAGGGTCCTGAGGGTGTAATCACAGAGGGGAAACACACTGGGGATAAACACACAACCTCTCCTCTACTCTCCTCTTCTGCTCCTCTCCTTTCCTCTCCTCACTCAGCCATGTCAGTCCACTGTTGTGTGTGTGTGTGTGCGTGGGGACCAGTGCTCAAAACACTGACTAAGGAGAGGCTGGTGTTGTGATGGACAGTGTCAGTCATGACTGTCAGTGTTCTCTCCATGTCTACTGTTTGATTCTTTAAGATGAACTCTCACACAGTTTGTGAGGAGAAA
>NC_092162.1:57987137-58007137 GCF_045791955.1 Oncorhynchus clarkii lewisi | reverse complement strand
TGTAATATAGCCTACACCATCACAATAAATCCATGTAATATAACCTACACCTTCACAATAAATCCATGTAATATAGCCTACACCATCACAATAAATCCATGTAATATAGCCTACACCATCACAATAAATCCATGTAATATAGCCTACACCTTCACAATAAATCCATGTAATATAGCCTACACCTTCACAATAAATCCATGTAATATAGCCTACACCTTCACAATAAATCCATGTAATATAGCCTACACCTTCACAATAAATCCATGTAATATAGCCTACACCATCACAATAAATCCATGTAATATAACCTACACCTTCACAATAAATCCATGTAATATAACCTACACCTTCACAATAAATCCATGTAATATAGCCTACACCTTCACAATAAATCCATGTAATATAACCTACACCTTCACAATAAATCCATGTAATATAGCCTACACCTTCACAATAAATCCATGTAATATAACCTACACCTTCACAATAAATCCATGTAATATAGCCTACACCTTCACAATAAATCCATGTAATATAGCCTACACCTTCACAATAAATCCATGTAATATAACCTACACCTTCACAATAAATCCATGTAATATAGCCTACACCTTCACAATAAATCCATGTAATATAGCCTACACCTTCACAATAAATCCATGTAATATAGCCTACACCTTCACAATAAATCCATGTAATATAGCCTACACCATCACAATAAATCCATGTAATATAGCCTACACCATCACAATAAATCCATGTAATATAGCCTACACCATCACAATAAATCCATGTAATATAGCCTACACCATCACAATAAATCCATGTAATATAACCTACACCTTCACAATAAATCCATGTAATATAGCCTACACCATCACAATAAATCCATGTAATATAGCCTACACCTTCACAATAAATCCATGTAATATAGCCTACACCATCACAATAAATCCATGTAATATAGCCTACACCATCACAATAAATCCATGTAATATAACCTACACCTTCACAATAAATCCATGTAATATAGCCTACACCATCACAATAAATCCATGTAATATAGCCTACACCTTCACAATAAATCCATGTAATATAGCCTACACCTTCACAATAAATCCATGTAATATAGCCTACACCATCACAATAAATCCATGTAATATAGCCTACACCTTCACAATAAATCCATGTAATATAGCCTACACCTTCACAATAAATCCATGTAATATAGCCTACACCTTCACAATAAATCCATGTAATATAACCTACACCTTCACAATAAATCCATGTAATATAACCTACACCTTCACAATAAATCCATGTAATATAACCTACACCTTCACAATAAATCCATGTAATATAGCCTACACCTTCACAATAAATCCATGTAATATAGCCTACACCTTCACAATAAATCCATGTAATATAGCCTACACCATCACAATAAATCCATGTAATATAGCCTACACCTTCACAATAAATCCATGTAATATAGCCTACACCATCACAATAAATCCATGTAATATAGCCTACACCTTCACAATAAATCCATGTAATATAGCCTACACCATCACAATAAATCCATGTAATATAGCCTACACCTTCACAATAAATCCATGTAATATAACCTACACCTTCACAATAAATCCATGTAATATAGTCTACACCATCACAATAAATCCATGTAATATAGCCTACACCTTCACAATAAATCCATGTAATATAGCCTACACCATCACAATAAATCCATGTAATATAGCCTACACCTTCACAATAAATCCATGTAATATAGCCTACACCTTCACAATAAATCCATGTAATATAGCCTACACCTTCACAATAAATCCATGTAATATAGCCTACACCTTCACAATAAATCCATGTAATATAGCCTACACCTTCACAATAAATCCATGTAATATAGCCTACACCTTCACAATAAATCCATGTAATATAACCTACACCTTCACAATAAATCCATGTAATATAACCTACACCTTCACAATAAATCCATGTAATATAACCTACACCTTCACAATAAATCCATGTAATATAACCTACACCTTCACAATAAATCCATGTAATATAGCCTACACCTTCACAATAAATCCATGTAATATAGCCTACACCTTCACAATAAATCCATGTAATATAACCTACACCTTCACAATAAATCCATGTAATATAACCTACACCTTCACAATAAATCCATGTAATATAACCTACACCATCACAATAAATCCATGTAATATAACCTACACCTTCACAATAAATCCATGTAATATAACCTACACCTTCACAATAAATCCATTTAATATAGCCTACACCATCACAATAAATCCATTTAATATAGCCTACACCATCACAATAAATCCATGTAATATAGCCTACACCTTCACAATAAATCCATGTAATATAGCCTACACCTTCACAATAAATCCATGTAATATAGCCTACACCTTCACAATAAATCAATGTACACCTTCACAATAAATCCATGTAATATAGCCTACACCTTCACAATAAATCCATGTAATATAGCCTACACCTTCACAATAAATCCATGTAATATAGCCTACACCTTCACAATAAATCAATGTAATATAGCCTACACCATCACAATAAATCCATGTAATATAACCTACACCTTCACAATAAATCCATGTAATATAACCTACACCTTCACAATAAATCCATGTAATATAGCCTACACTTTCACAATAAATCCATGTAATATAGCCTACACCTTCACAATAAATCCATGTAATATAGCCTACACCTTCACAATAAATCCATGTAATATAGCCTACACCATCACAATAAATCCATGTAATATAGCCTACACCATCACAATAAATCCATGTAATATAACCTACACCATCACAATAAATCCATGTAATATAACCTACACCATCACAATAAATCCATGTAATATAACCTACACCTTCACAATAAATCAATGTAATATAGCCTACACCTTCACAATAAATCCATGTAATATAGCCTACACTTTCACAATAAATCCATGTAATATAGCCTACACCTTCACAAAAAATCCATGTAATATAGCCTACACCTTCACAATAAATCCATGTAATATAGCCTACACCTTCACAATAAATCCATGTAATATAGCCTACACCTTCACAAAAAATCCATGTAATATAGCCTACACCTTCACAATAAATCCATGTAATATAGCCTACACCTTCACAATAAATCCATTTAATATAGCCTACACCTGCACAATAAATCCATGTAATATAGCCTACACCTTCACAATAAATCCATGTAATATAGCCTACACCTTCACAATAAATCCATGTAATATAGCCTACACCTTCACAATACTTTCCGAATGCAATGTATGCCAGTTATGCAATGTGATACAAACCTTATGCCAGTTAGGCTCTACACTGGTTGCTGAAGGCGGATACTTAATTTTAAAGTGACTGCAAATGAAGATATTTTCCCAGTTTAGTTGTGATACAAACCTTATCAACATACAGGCCTATGGGCTAGGCTACATGAGGTGTGATACCAACCTTATCAACATACAGGCCTATGGGCTAGGCTACATGAGGTGTGATACAAACCGTATCAACATACAGGCCTATGGGCTAGGCTACATGCATACAGGCCTATGGGCTAGGCCACATGAGGTGTGATACCAACCTTATCAACATACAGGCCTATGGGCTAGGCTACATGAGGTGTGATACAAACCTTATCAACATACAGGCCTATGGGCTAGGCTACATGAGGTGTGATACAAACCGTATCAACATACAGGCCTATGGGCTAGGCTACATGAGGTGTGATACAAACCTTATCAACATACAGGCCTATGGGCTAGGCTACATGAGGTGTGATACAAACCTTATCAACATACAGGCCTATGGGCTAGGCTACATGAGGTGTGATACCAACCTTATCAACATACAGGCCTATGGGCTAGGCTACATGAGGTGTGATACAAACCTTATCAACAAACAGGCCTATGGGCTAGGCTACATGAGGTGTGATACAAACCGTATCAACATACAGGCCTATGGGCTAGGCTACATGAGGTGTGATACAAACCTTATCAACATACAGGCCTATGGGCTAGGCTACATGAGGTGTGATACAAACCTTATCAACATACAGGCCTATGGGCTAGGCTACATGAGGTGTGATACCAACCTTATCAACATACAGGCCTATGGGCTAGGCTACATGAGGTGTGATACAAACCTTATCAACATACAGGCCTATGGGCTAGGCTACATGAGGTGTGATACCAACCTTATCAACATACAGGCCTATGGGCTAGGCTACATGAGGTGTGATACAAACCTTATCAACATACAGGCCTATGGGCTAGGCTACATGAGGTGTGATACAAACCTTATCAACATACAGGCCTATGGGCTAGGCTACATGAGGTGTGATACAAACCGTATCAACATACAGGCCTATGGGCTAGGCTACATGAGGTGTGATACAAACCTTATCAACATACAGGCCTATGGGCTAGGCTACATGAGGTGTGATACAAACCGTATCAACATACAGGCCTATGGGCTAGGCTACATGAGGTGTGATACAAACCTTATCAACATACAGGCCTATGGGCTAGGCTACATGAGGTGTGATACAAACCTTATCAACATACAGGCCTATGGGCTAGGCTACATGAGGTGTGATACAAACCGTATCAACATACAGGCCTATGGGCTAGGCTACATGAGGTGTGATACAAACCTTATCAACATACAGGCCTATGGGCTAGGCTACATGAGGTGTGATACAAACCTTATCAACATACAGGCCTATGGGCTAGGCTACATGAGGTGTGATACAAACCTTATCAACATGCAGGCCTATGGGCTAGGCTACATGAGGTGTGATACCAACCTTATCAACATACAGGCCTATGGGCTAGGCTACAAGAGGTGTGATACAAACCTTATCAACATACAGGCCTATGGGCTAGGCTACATGAGGTGTGATACAAACCTTATCAACATGCAGGCCTATGGGCTAGGCTACATGAGGTGTGATACCAACCTTATCAACATACAGGCCTATGGGCTAGGCTACATGAGGTGTGATACAAACCTTATCAACATACAGGCCTATGGGCTAGGCTACATGAGGTGTGATACAAACCTTATCAACATACATGCCTATGGGCTAGGCTACATGAGGTGGGTGACTATGATTTTAAAAAGTTGCTAAAAAAGGGGATGCACTGTTTCTTGCCTTTCTGCACACGCTGGGCATCATTCACAAGTGAAAATACATCATTCATAAGGGAGAGGCTAATATTGTCACCCATCAGACTATTCTTAATTTAATCTTGTCTTTACATATGGTAAATAATATGTGTGTGAAATTAGTTTTGATTAAGAATAGACCATTATCATGCACCTGTCTAGGAACAGGGGCAGGGTGAAAAATACATAAATAGCGAATGGAGGACGCTTTTCCCGTGGATAATTTTTATGGCAATCAGGTAGGCTATGCTCCTGCTGTAAAGCGAAGAAATGTGATTCATATTAGGGAAGTTGAGAAATAAATATAGTCGGCCTAGCCTATAGAAAGCTCATGGGCTCTCATGAAGTGTTTGATTAGATTTTGAATACATTTGCATTGATGTCAGAGTGATTAGAGGGACAATAGAGCGCTGAGTACCAGGCAGTTAGCATGTTTGGTAGGTTACTAATGACCATCAGCAGTATCAGAGCTTGAATAAGCCTAGTTATCGTGACTAAATGGTCACATGGAATTTGACTGCGGTCATGACTCGTGACTGCCTGTGTGGCGATAATACGGTCACCGTAACAGCCCAACCTGGCCAAGGCTACATGAGGGAAGACAGAAAACATGGACCATCACCTAGAGATAGGGCTTTTGTGTGTGTGTGTGTGTGTGTGTGTGTGTGTGTGTGTGTGTGTGTGTGTGTGTGTGTGTGTGTGTGTGTGTGTGTGTGTGTGTGTGTGTGTGTGTGTGTGTGTGTGTGTGTGTGTGTGTGTACATGTGATGGCAGCAGTTGAGAGGTTTATGCTTAGTAAGTGTGACTCACAAAACACACAGACTGAGTAGTGATCACTCACTCACTCACTCATTCACTCACACACACACACACACACACACAAACATGGTGGTGACACACGGCTTCGGTAATGTATAGCCTGAAGGGGTGAAACGGTGGGAGTGTGAGAGGAGAGGAGAGTGGAAACGAGAGGGGGGGAGAGGAGGGGGAGCTGAGGAGAGAGGAGGAAGGGAGAGGGGTGAGGAGAGGAGGGAGGGAGGAGAGAAGGGAGGAGAGGAGGGAGAGGGGAGAAGAAGGGGAGAGGGGGGAACGAAGGAGGGTCAGTCTGAAGGCCACATAATGTCTGAGCATAGATAAATAGGGATGAATAGAGAAAGAGAAATGGAGGGAGAGAGGAAAGGAGGGAGGAAGATGGCCATGAGTCAGGGATGTGTCTGTGGAGAGATGTGTAGGAGGAGGGGAGGTTTGTTGGAGGACACAGACAGTTGTGTGGGTGAGACCAGGGTAAGTGTGTAAGGGGCGAGGGATGGGTTTGGGAAGGGCAGAACAGGAGGGAGGAGAGAAGGGAGGAGAGAAGGGAAGAGGGGAGAAGGGAGGGGAAGAAGGGAAATTGCAACGCTAGGGTTGTGGGGTTCGATTCCCATTACGAAAAAGTTTTTAAAAATGTTTGCACATAACTAAAAAGTAAATGTAATGTACTAAGGTGGCAGTGGAGAGATTGACATATTGCAGGGACCATCCATCTAGATGAATGAGAAGAGTTTGGTATGTGTGGGAGTGATTAGGGACAGTTTGAAATTTCCTTGGGTGGGTGGTCCAAACTAGAGGAGGGTTGTCTAACTTGTTTTTTTGCTTTGAGGAAGGTTGTGTGTTTTTCTTATTGGGCACAGGGGAGGGTAGTGCATCTTTTCCCTGGTTTATATTCGCTCTTTTGCAGGTTTTACTATATCATTTATTCCTTCCTTGTAACGTGTACGCTGGGAGTCGGGAAGCAAGTTCAGGGAGTGTATTTAATAACTAAATGAACATAGAACAAGTTCAGGGAGTGTATTTAATAACTAAATGAACATAGAACTAAACAAGAAACACGGGTAGCGTACAGACATTTATTTTTGTCATTACTTTTACCCCTTTTTCTCCACAATTTTGTGGTATCCAATTGGTAGTTAGTCTTGTCCCATCGCTGCCGTGTATCCTCCAAAACACGACCCCGCCAAGCCGCACTGCTTCTTGACACACTACTCACTTAACCTGGGAGCCAGCCACACCAATGTGCCGGAGGAAACACCTTGCACCTGTCGACCGTGTCAGCGTGCACTGCGCCCGTACAGACATGAACACTGGAACAGAAACAAGAACTCCTGGGGAAGGAACCAAAGGGAGTTAAAGATATAGAGAAGATAATCAGGAAGGTGATGAAGTCCAGGTGATTCTGATGAGGCGCTGGTGTGTGTAACGATGGTCACAGGTGTGCGTAATAATGAGCAGCCTGGTGACCTAAAGCGCCGGATACCAGTCTAACTGTCTATCCTGCCCTCTATACACCATTCATAGTGAATAGTGGTAGGTGGATCATTGGTGACCGGCCGCCTTGATTCAGTCTTAAGTAGCAACATTTGAAATTGTGTTTTTTACATTGGACAAAAGCAGAGACACAGAGTTACAAAATGGTACATCATACACTGCATTTGAGGCACAATGGAAAAGTAATTCTGCTTTGAAAGTTGATAAACTTGTAACCTGACTTTTGAGAAAATTACCTTTTGAATGTTTTGGTACCCACTGGAGAGATCTTCTTTGTCTGCACCCATTCAGCATCATTTACACCCTCTTAAGCCTTAGCCCCACCGATCTCTTTAAGGGTTGACCCGAGCGCTCTGTCCTAACAACAGCAGTCAAGAACCCAAGCTAACTGGTTAACTTTGGCTAGCTTGCTAGCTACTCCCAGACACAAATGAGAGAACAGCTCACTAACTATTTTACTCGCCCTAGCAGAGCTGGTTAGGCAATTTTTATGTTATCCAGAGTGACTGCAACTGTGCTGCTGGCAACAATGTACGCTTTTTTGCCAATGTTTACTGACACCGGACATATTCAACGGATGTTGAGCATTTGTTATTTTGCGCTCTGGCAGACTCAAACTAGAGGGCTCTGAAATCGGAGTAGATAGCCATTTACCAGCTACGTCTATCAACAGTTGTCACAGTGACATTCTATTGAAATGGTTACTTGCACAGTGGAGTCTTTTGCAAGCTAGGTAAACAATGAACAATAATCCCAACTCAGGACGTTACTACCCTGCCTGAATCTGCAGGTATCTAACCAACAAGGTTCAATGTTAGCTAGCTAACATTAGGCTATAACTAGCAAAGCAAAAGGCACTGAGATATGAATAATAAGATCATACATGTAATGTTAGCTAGCGAGCCAGACAGCTAACATTAGCTAGCTGGCTAACAATACACTTTAACTTGAAATGGAAACAACTTTCTGTCAAAATTAGAAACGTGTAATATCTGAAAATGTAGCTAGCTAGACTTTATTACCCGTATACATCATGGATGGATGCTACTCCCTGTCACGGATGCCATCGTTGCCCTTAGTTTGATGATGTAATCCAAAGGCAGGGGTTTTCTCCATCTCCTTAGCTATCATACTCTAATTAAACTGATTTCAAAACTCGGTCCTCCAGAAAGTGGAGAGCAACACTTATGCAGTTCTACTACGCGATATATATATATATATTAATTTTATTTTTAAAGCCGCGTTAGACAGGATTACCTACACATACTGACCAGTTCAAATAGACAGACGCGTGCTATATGGCAGACCAATCTGAACCCATCTCTTGGCATGTCCAGCCCACTCATTATCTCAGACAATCATGGCAGCGGGAAGGTTGCTGGCTTTTTCTCTGGTTAAACCAACTAGACTCGTAATTTAACAATTTTATTTTGATCTACAGTTGGCATACAAGTTTGTTATTAACTTCTTGACTATACTTGAGACGCAGATGTCTCAAGTAGACACCTGGAAATGCAAATGCGCTACGCTAAATGCTAAATGTACTCGTTACAACTCAAACCTTGATCAAAATTCACAAGCAGGGTATTGAATTAAAGCTACACTCGTTGTGAACCTAGCCAACAAGTCAGATTTTTAAAATGCTTTTCGGCGAAAGCATGAGAAGGTATTATCTGATAGCATGCACCACCTGAAAATGCCTGAATGCGACGTAAACAAAGACTCTGCTTATCCGACGCAGCACAAAACGCAGAAATAAAATATAAAACATTCATTACCTTTGACGAGCTTCTTTCTTGGCACTCCTATATGCCCCATAAACATCACTATTGGGTCTTTTTTTCGTTTAAATCGTTCCATATATACCCAAAATAGCTTTCTATGGTAGCTGTGTCATTCAGAAAAAAACATCGTTTTTAAACGCTGCGTAATTTTTTTTAATTAAAAAAGTCGACGATAAACTTTCACAAAACACTTCGAAATCCTTTTGTAATCCAACTTTAGGTATTAGTAAACGTTTATAATCTATCAAAATGATTACAGGGCGATGTATATTCAATAGCTCCTCGTTTGCAAATCAATGGCTGCCAATGTCCACATTAACAACATCCGGGTGAAGACTGGAAGAAACGGAAGCCAGATAGATGGATTTTCCAACAAATAATTCACTTGAAAATGACGACAATGGCGACATCGTGTGGAATTTGTATGAATTGCATGCAGGTCGATATTAAATTTTGTCCTCTTTTAACAACTCATGGAAGTGACTTATGGAAATTATTTTTAGCTTTCAGAGAGCAGTTTTCTTGCGTTTTTCAATGAAACACACGATCTGTTATTGTCACAGCCGTGATTTAACCAGTTTTAGAAACTTCAGAGTGTTTTCTATCCACACATACTAATCATATGCATATACTATATTCCTGGCATGAGTAGCAGGACGCTGAAAAGTTGCGCGATTTTTAACAGAATGTTCGAAAAAGGAGGGGGTAGAAGTAAGAGGTTTTAAGAAACATGAAAGTTCACATGTTCCAGAATGCATTTCTGCCAGAAAAAAATGCACGAAAAAAGTTTACGTTCAAATGGCTCTCTTGTGAAGTGTGACACTAGTTTCCTGAAACGAGTCACATTTGTCCAGATCTGCAATAGGCTAACTAGTAATCATATCACATATAAAAGCATTCAAATCTGCATACATTTTCAATATGAATCCACAAGAATTGTGGATTCCATTGAGCAAGAAAGAACAGTGAAGACATGAAACACTGAGCTCAAAAGGCTATTGATCTTGACAATCTTGACAATACAATTATCCTACCTAGACTAGCCTACAACACACAATGCAAAGAATAATTGCATTATTGTTTTCAAGTGAGTACAAAATTGTACTCTAGGATAAGTGGCGATTTTAGCATGTAAATCTTGGTTTGCAAACTCCACAAAAATGCAAAGCCACTGCACAACAGTACATTAACAATACATTAATTGCACTGTAACGGTGCCAAACAGTGCCCATAAATTGTTAGGGCCTACATAAAGCTGTCCCGACAGCAGAGCTTTCCTTTCAGCTCCATGGAGTAAATCCTTACCACCGCTACACCTGGCTATCAGCGGAGCCTCGTCTGGCAGCTAAACAGTTAATTCAGACTCATTTACTGACTTTTTAAAAGCTAAACAGTTAATTCAGACTCATTTACGGACTTTTTAAAACCATAGTTGATATTGCTGGCTTGCTTAAACAAATGTGGTTTCTACTGACTCCTTGTGGATTTGTGTAAGTCTATAAGAACCGCATTGTCCTTCAATAAGGATAATAATAACGAAAACCAACATGAGTTTTGACTTTTGAACTATACACAAACATTATTACATTTATGTTCAGTAAATTCATAATGTTTGTTTTTATATGATTAAAACCTGTTGCGACGAGCAATCCCGTATCCGGGAGCGTAATTATAGGCTCAAGCTCATTACCATAACGCAACGTTAACTATTCATGAAAATCGCAAATTAAATGAAATAAATATATTGGCTCACAAGCTTAGCCTTTTGTTAACAACACTGTCATCTCAGATTTTCAAAAAATGCTTTTCAACCATAGCTACACAAGCATTTGTGTAAGAGTATTGATAGCTAGCATAGCATTAAGCCTAGCATTCAGCAGGCAACATTTTCACAAAAACAAGAAAAGCATTCAAATAAAATAATTTACCTTTGAAGAACTTCGGATGTTTTCAATGAGGAGAGTCTCAGTTAGATGGCAAATGTTCAGTTTTTCCAAAAAGATTATTTGTGTAGGAGAAATCGCTCCGTTTTGTTCATCACGTTTGGCCAAGAAAAAAAACAGAAAATTCAGTCATTACAATGCCAAACTTTTTTCCAAATTAACTCCATAATATCGACAGAAACATGGCAAACGTTGTTTAGAATCAATCCTCAAGGTGTTTTTCACAAATCTATTCGATGATAAATCACTCGTGGCAGTTTGGTTTCTCCTCTGAACAAAATGGAAAAATGCACGCACCTGGAGATTACGCAATCGTTTCGACGGAGGACACCGAGCGGACACCTGGTAAATGTAGTCTCTTATGGTCAATTTTCCAATGATATGCCTACAAATACGTCACAATGCTGCAGACACCTTGGGGAAACGACAGAAAGTGTAGGCTCATTCCTTGCGCATTCACAGCCATATAAGGAGACATTGGAACAAGGCGCATTCAAAATCTGGCTCCCTTCCTGTATGAAATTTCATCTTCGTTTCGCCTGTAACATTAGTTCTGTGGCACTCACAGACAATATCTTTGCAGTTTTGGAAACGTCAGAGTGTTTTCTTTCCAAAGCTGTCAATTATATGCATAGTCGAGCATCTTTTCGTGACAAAATATCTTGGTTTAAAACGGGAACGTTTTTGATCCAAAAATGAAATACTGCCCCCAGAGGTTCAAGAGGTTAACACTCTAAGTAGCTCTACGTTTAAACGAGCTGCAACAAGGTAGGCCTATTCATTCAGCACTTTCAAAATGGACACTGACAAAAATTCAGATCGATCTAGACAGAGAGCAAGAGAGGTGGTTAGCCTACCATTTGAAGTTTTTTTATTAGGCCTACAGTGGCTTGCAAAAGTATTCACCCCCCCCCCCCTAGAATTTTTCCTAGTTTGTTGCCTTACAACTTGGAATTAAAATAGATTTTGGGGGGGTCTGTATCATTTGATTTACACAATATGCGTACGACTTTGAAGATGCAAAATATTTTTTATTGTGAAACAAACAAGAAATAACACAAAAAAACTGAAAACTTGAGCGTGCATAACTATTCACCCCCTCAAAGTCAATACTTTGTAGAGCCACCTTCTGCAGCAATTACAGCTGCAAGTCTCTTGGGGTATGTCTTTATAAGCTTGGCACATCTAGCCACTGGGATATTTTCCCAAGCAATATCTGCCCAAGCAATGGCTTTTTTTCTGGCCACTCTTCCGTAAAGCCCAGCTCTGTGGAGTGTACAGCTTTAAGTGGTCCTATGGACAGATACTCCAACTCCACTGTGGAGCTTTGCAGCTCCTTCAGGGTTATCTTTGGTCTCTTTGTTGCCTCTGATTAATGCCCTCCTTGTCTGGTCCGTGAGTTTTGGTGGGCGGCCCTCTCTTGGCAGATTTGTTGTGGTGCGATATTCTTTCAATTTTTTAATAATGGATTTAATGGTGCTCCATGGGATGTTCAAAGTTTCTGATATTTTTTTACAACCCAACCCTGATCTGTACTTCTCCACAAATTTGTCCCTGACCTGTTTGGAGCGCTCCTTGGTCTTCATGGTGTCGCTTGCTTGGTGGTGCCCCTTGCTTTGTGGTGGTGCAGACTCTGGGGCCTTTCAGAACAGGTGTATATATACTGAGATCATGTGACTTTATTTAACTAATTATGTGACTTCTGAAGGTAATTGGTTGCACCAGATCTTATTTAGGGGCTTCATAACAAAGGGGGTGAATACATATGCACACTTTTCCAATTTTTAATTTCTTTTAATTTTTTTTATTTCATTTCACCAATTTGGACTATTTGGTGTATGTCCATTACATGAAATCCAAAATAAAAATACATTTAAATTACAGGTTGTAATGCAACAAAATAAGAAAAACGCCAAAGGGGATGAATACTTTTGCAAGGCACTGTATCTAAGTCTTTACTGTGTTGTAGTGTCAACAAATTGCATATCTGCTTTCACTGGACATCAGTTTTAGAAAACTATCACAAATAAACAGCACTACACGGAAGCGTTAATTATCACTTAGCAACGGCTATGGAGCAGAAAGTGGCGCTCTTGAAACCATTTATACATGGTTTTGGCCCTGTGTTCTGGGATGAGACTGAGAGTTGTCTTAGGTGTTCTAAACTGTATGTAACTTAATGTCCTGTGACCCTCTGGTGTCCTTCCAGGCTTTGCAGAGCTACAGACAGACATGACAGACCTGACCAAGGAGCTGAACCGCAGCCAGGGAATCCCCTTCCTGGAGTACAAACAGTTTGTCACACGCACCTTCTTCCCCAAGGTGAGTCAGTTAATCACACACACACACACACACACACACACACACACACACACACACACACACACACACACACACACACACACACACACACACACACACACACACACACACACACACACACACACACACACACCTCTTCTTCCCCAAGGTGAGTCAGTTAATCACACACACACACCTCTTCTTCCCCAAGGTGAGTCAGTTAATCACACACACACCTCTTCTTCCCCAAGGTGAGTCAGTTAATCACACACACACCTCTTCTTCCCCAAGGTGAGTCAGTTAATCACACACACACCTCTTCTTCCCCCAAGGTGATTCAGTTAATCACACACACACCTCTTCTTCCGCCAAGGTGGGTATCACCTTACTACAACCATTAGAGAGAGATTTTCCATCAGAATATTTTTACTGTTTACATTGAAAAGGTCTTCATGTATCCAAGTTATTACCGTCCCAAAACTTGACAAGCATGGTGTGGTTTAAGTCCCTTAAGAAGAACTTATATTTGTTAGAGGTAAAAATATTCTCCTCTCTGATCCATCCTGTTGGACAAGTGTAGATGTTCTGTCTATGCCTCTGTGTGTTTCCACAGACAGACAGAGATACAGACAGACATAACAGTATGTTTTGTATTCAAACAACGGGCATGACGTTTCCAACCACAAGCATGACGTTTCCAACCACAAGCATGACGTTTCCAACCACAAGCATGACGTTTCCAACCACAAGCATGACGTTTCCAACCACAAGCATGACGTTTCCAACCACAAGCATGACTTTTCCAGCCACAAGCATGACGTTTCCAACCACAAGCATGACGTTTCCAACCACAAGCATGACGTTTCCAACCACAAGCATGAAGTTTCCAACCACAAGCATGAAGTTTCCAACCACAAGCATGACGTTTCCAACCACAAGCATGACGTTTCCAGCCACAAGCATGACGTTTCCAACCACAAGCATGACGTTTCCAACCACAAGCATGACGTTTCCAACCACAAGCATGACGTTTCCAACCACAAGCATGACGTTTCCAACCACAAGCATGAAGTTTCCAGCCACAAGCATGACGTTTACAGCCACAAGCATGACGTTTCCAACCACAAGCATGACGTTTCAAACCACAAGCATGACGTTTCCAACCACAAGCATGAAGTTTCCAGCCACAAGCATGACGTTTACAGCCACAAGCATGACGTTTCAAACCACAAGCATGACGTTTCCAACCACAAGCATGAAGTTTCCAGCCACAAGCATGACGTTTACAGCCACAAGCATGACGTTTCAAACCACAAGCATGACGTTTCCAACCACAAGCATGACGTTTCCAACCACAAGCATGACGTTTCCAACCACAAGCATGACGTTTCCAACCACAAGCATGACGTTTCCAGCCACAAGCATGACGTTTCCAGCCACAAGCATGACGTTTCAAACCACAAGCATGACGTTTCCAGCCACAAGCATGACGTTTCCAGCCACAAGCATGACGTTTCAAACCACAAGCATGACGTTTCCAGCCACAAGCATGACGTTTCCAGCCACAAGCATGAAGTTTCCAGCCACAAGCATGACGTTTCCAACCACAAGCATGACGTTTCCAGCCACAAGCATGACGTTTCCAACCACAAGCATGACGTTTCAAACCACAAGCATGACGTTTCCAGCCACAAGCATGAAGTTTCCAGCCACAAGCATGACGTTTCCAGCCACAAGCATGAAGTTTCCAGCCACAAGCATGACGTTTCCAACCACAAGCATGACGTTTCCAGCCACAAGCATGACGTTTCCAACCACAAGCATGACGTTTCAAACCACAAGCATGACGTTTCCAGCCACAAGCATGACGTTTCCAACCACAAGCATGACGTTTCCAGCCACAAGCATGACGTTTCCAACCACAAGCATGACGTTTCCAGTCAGGTCACCCGTGATACAAGTCCGTATTCGGCGTTCATCCATGTCTGAGGATGTCGGGAGTTGAAGTGGAGACCAGCCACTAGGGGCAACAGTGAGCACTGTTACCTTCAAGTGGATTTGGGTTTTGCTAGGGTGTTGTGGGTGGCGATGGCGGATGAGCATAGCACCTGCCTCTGATTCCAAAGGTTGCAAGTTCAAATCAAGTTCAAATACAACTTTAACCCTTACCTTAAGCATTCAGCATTGATGCCTTAACTTAAACATTTGGAGGAGTTAATGGCTAAACCTAACCTTAAACTCTTCGAAATGTGTAATTTGACATTTGCAACGACTTAGAAATTGGACTTTTGAGAAACATGGATGAACGTCTAATTCTGATGTGAGAGTGTGAGAGCTAGTTGGAAGTTTCAAGGACAAGGAACAATGCTGGGCACTCGCACAAAAAAACATACCCTACACAGAGCTACACACACACTGGCGCACACTTGTGAACCACCCACACACTTTCGTTCGCATGCACATTCTTTAGTACAACCATCCGTATTCAAACACAGCAATGCACATACAGTATCAGCACAGACTCTTGCAAACACCCACACAGTCTATTGTATGCACACACACTCGTTCACAGATAGAACTGCATAAGTTTGTCGAGGTGGACAGTGTGTTTTTTTAGATGTGAAGGAAAGAGCTGGTATACTGTTGAAAAGCTGCTATGATGGAACATAGTAACTTATGTTGTTACTTCACTAGTCACACACACACACACACACACACACACACACACACACACACACACACACACACACACACACACACACACACACACATACACTGATGCAGGATAAACACTTGCATCGTTACCTCAGTAGGTTACCGTCTCCACTCAGGTTTACAGAGACCAAGAACATACAGCAACACAATACTGTTCAATCAACTGCCACAAGACAAGGGAAAACCACAGTCTCAACCCTCTATCCCATTGACACACACTGAAACACACACATGCACACACTCACCTTGCTCAGTCTGTGTATGTGTGCGTGGGACAGCTCATTTAATTATTTGACTCTGTTGGCTCTGACCCTGAGAGCAATGGTCGATGTGTCCGGCCCTTTCTCTGCTTGTCTCTAAATACGTTTCGCGATGTAATGGTTCTGTCTCTCTGTATGTTTACCTCAGATGTGTTCGGACTATGAGAGGAGTCTGGTCCAGCCCGTCTATGAGAACGACGCCCTCGGTCCACGAGCCCTCCCTGAGACACACCCCCTTCTGCAAGACTGGCAGGTATAGAGTTAACCCCCTGAAGTGTTCCATATCCATTCTGCTCTCCTCTACCTGGAGCACCTCCATTCTATTCCTCTACTTCCTCGTTCCTTTGATTCACAACTGGGTCACACTGAAGATGATTAAGTCTCCACGGTGAGGCTGTTGATTAGGAGTAACTGTAGAAGGAAAGCACAACCATGTGTATGTGCTTGCGTGCGTGCCTTAATGAGTGTGTGTGTGCATGGGTGGGTGTGTGCGTGCGTGCATGTGTGTATGTGTCTAACTGTGCAGACGTGTGTATGCATTGCATTCTAATGCCCATTCACCAGCTGCCAGTCCTTATGATTCAGAGAGTTTTTACGTTGTCAAACACTATCCCAGCCCACCCAAACACTGGCAGGTTGTTGACACACTTCCCACCGTCTTCATGATGATGATGGCACAGCACTCATTCTACCATAACCATTCCGACGTGTGTGTGTGTGTGTGTGTGTGTGTGTGTGTGTGTGTGTGTGTGTGTGTGTGTGTGTGTGTGTGTGTGTGTGTGTGAGCTCTACTATTGCAACAATGCATGGTTTTGGGTCGACAGCCAGGGGAGCCTGTCTAGAGGTGAAAAAGGGTTTCAGGGCCTCACTATTTTCCCGGGAAGTGTTTTCCAGGTCACGGCGTCCAAATCTCACAGGCGGCCATTTATCTTAATGGACAGCCCTGCTCTCCTTCTGTCACTGTGGAAACAGGAGCATATGGCTGCAATCCAGAGGGAAGACTTCATCAAGAGCGCTGCTTAGGTGCACCGTTAGACAGGATACATCCGCATTAACTAGGCTAGGAGTGTTTTGAAGACAGTACTAGAAAGCACCTGGGGACTGTGATGAGAAAGCCAGTGGAAAGCGATAATGAGTTTTAGTGGTCATACTCTGGTATGAGGTGGATTTGGATTAGCGAGGAGTCTGATTGAACAGCGCCCGGTTTCCCTATAACGTGTTTTAACGATGCATCTTTCCTGCAACTGACAAAAATGTAACATACGTTTCCCAAAACACCATGCAGAGATAACGTTCGCTAAGTGCGTTGTTGAGGCATGTGTTGATCCTGATAGGACCGAAAGAAAGGCAACGCTGCTGTTTTAATCAATTGCAAGGACATTGGCAACTTTGTATTTGTAGTCAACTTTGTTCTGAAGTTATCGGTGGTTCCAAAGAGGCGGATAAACAATGTGATTTTATGTTTAGCGGAAATCGTCTGTGTATAAAGAGCCGTGGTAGGGCAAAAAAGCATCTATCAATGTACTTAGCTGTTCGAGTGGCAGGCGTTAGATTATGAGGGTTTTCAAGGGCAACATTAATAACGATGGTTTTGGGAAACAGCTTGGAGATTTAACGATGCGCCTACAAAGTTTCTAACGAACGATGACTTAGCCTTAAGATGCTTTTGGTAACTGGGCCCTGATTGGTTAAATACACATAACTCTCTCTTTTCTCTATCCTGTCCAACTGTCTCTGTCTCTGTCTCTCTCTCTCTATCTCTCTCTCTCTTTCTCTCTCTCTCTCTCTCTCTCCAGCCCTCTAACACAGCCAAGCCTAACATGGAGGAGGGAATCACTCTCTTCTCAACTCTTCTCAACAACAAGCACTTCCTGGTTACCTTTGTTCATGCACTGGAGCAACAGAAGGACTTTGCAATACGCGACAGGTAACCATGAAAACCATGACAACAATTTGTACTTCAAACCCAAAGTACCGTGACTGACTACTATACAACTGATTATGGTTTTGACTAGAAAGGATGCATCTTTTGTCATATTTGAATTTTGTAGCATGTTAGTAGAACATACGCAGCAGGTTAGGATAATTCATGTAGCAGGTTAAGAGGATTAGGTTTAGGAAAAGGGTGACGACTGATTATCCTATACACTTGGGCGGCAGGTAGCCTAGTGGTTAGAAATCCCTGAGCTGACAAGGTAAAAATCTGTCGTTCTGCCTCTGAACAAGGCAGTTAACCCACTGTTCCTAGGCCGTCATTGAAAATAGGATTTGTTTCTTAACTGACTTGCCTAGTTAAATAAAGGCAAAATAAAATAGTGGCCAGGTTAGTAGGTACACCACCCTGTTCACGAAAATGGTTTGCTCCTAAAGACAGTGAGTCATGTGGTCATGGCTTACTATGTAAAGCAGGCGTCGAGGCATTCAGTTACTGTTTGAGTGAATGTTAGAATGGGCAAAACGAGTGACTTTGAGCGTGGTATGATCGCCAGTGCCAGGCGCAACGGTTCCAGTATGTCAGAAATGGCCAGCCTCCTAGGCTTTTCACGCACAACCGTGTTTAGGGTTTACCTAGAATGACAAATAAAACACGTCCAGTCAGCGGCAGTCCTGTGGGAGAAAACAGCTTGTTGATGAGAGGTCGAAGGAGAATGGTGCAAGCTAACAGGCGGGCCACAAACAGGTAAATAACTGGTGTGCAGAAGGGCATCTCAGAACGTACAACTCGTCGGTTCTTGTCGTGGATGGGCTATTGCAGCAGATGACAACACTGGGTTCCACTCCTATCAGCTATATACATGAAGAAGCAGCTCCAGTGGGCACGCGATCACCAACCCTGGACAATGGAGGAGTGGAAAAACATTGCCTGGTCCAACGAATCCCGGTTCCTGTTGTGTCATGCTGATGGCAGAGACTATTTGCAATCCCTTCACCTCTCCACACCATTGCCACTCTCTGTTGTCATCTATGCATAGTCACTTTAATTAACTCTACCTACATGTACATACTACCTCAATTAAACGTTGACTCTGTACCGGCACCCTCCTGTATATATTGTTATTTTTTTACTGCTGCTCTTTAATTACTTGTTACTTTTCTCTTATTCTTATCAGTATTTTTTTAAACTGTACTGTCGGTTAGGGGCTCGTAAGTAAGCATTTCACTGTAAGGTCTACATCTGTTGTATTCAGAGCATGTGACTAATAAAATTGGATTTGATGTGAGTCCATGGCCCCATCCTGTCAATAGTACAGGCTGGTGGCAGTGTTGTAATGTTGAAGGGAATGTTTTCCTGGCACATGTTTGATCCCTTGATACAAATTGAGCAGCCTTTTCATGCCCAAAATATTTCAGCCTGTCCTGGAGGCAAAGGGGGGTCTGAACCGGTACGAGATGGGTGTACCTAATAAACTGGCCCCTGAGTGTCTATCCACCT
>NC_092162.1:57882137-57982137 GCF_045791955.1 Oncorhynchus clarkii lewisi | reverse complement strand
ATGGTGTGCTGGCCTGGACTGGCTGAGTAGAGTGAAACCAACAGTGTCCTTTCTTTCTCCTCCACCTCCACACCCCTGTCCTGTAGGAGCATGTTAGACACCTCATACTGGTTTACTGTACAGCAATCAGAGAAACTTCCAAAATGTTGCAATGTCCCTTGCAGCATTTCATAAAGTGACATCATGTTAGTCAGACCTCATAAATCCCCACTGTCGTGCCTGGGTTGTGTTCAGTACTTAGAAGTGAATGAAAACATTTTGAAATGGTAAAAGTATTAACTGAAACTCTCATACAAGAACACTTGTTTTAATTTCATCTCCCTGTCAAATGTTAGTCACACCTCCGTAGTAGATTCCTATTTAGATTTAGGTTATATCCCCACCATGCTGATTGGATGTTTTTGTACCCTGACCTCTAACCTCTGCCCCCGCCCTTCCAGGTCTTGCCTCATGATGAACCGTTTGAGAATAAGAAGTCCCACAGACAGAGTCATCGTAAGAAGGTCCTCCCTGAGATCTACCTAACCCGCCTCCTCTCCACCAAGGTAAGCACACAACCCACAGTGTGGCAGCCATCTTGAATGAGCCACAGTGTACAACCAGAACAGTGACAGAAAGCAGTGCCAGCCTTTCCTGGATGCCCATCTGTTACTGCTTCAGCTAGCCAACTGTTTATCATGTCAATTGTGAGCATACTTAGAGAGATAGAGACCCACACAGATCCAAAATTGAGGCTTAAATGCAAAAATACAAGTTATTTATAAGATCATCATCATGATTCCCAAACTAGTACGATTGTGATCCTAAACAGTTTGGCATGACAGTCACAACTCAAGTAGTTGGCTAAAGCAGAGGCATCATTCCATCATCGTTGACAATCAATCCATCATCAGTTCTATTTACAGTGACATGGGGCGGCAGGTAGCCTAGTGGTTAGAGCGTTAGACTTGTAACTGAAAGGTTGCAAGATCGAATCCCTGAGCTGACAAGGTGGGGGAAAAAAGAAGGAAAAAAAATGTTCTTAACTGACTTGCCTAGTTAAATAAAGGTAAAAAACAAAATTCCAAACAATCCAATTCTGGTTCCATGTCTGATCCCATCTGTGTTGTGGTTTCGTAGGGAACACTGCAGAAGTTCCTCGATGACTTGTTCCAGGCCATCCTCAGTATTCCTGCAGAGCGTCCGCCGCTGGCAATCAAATACTTCTTTGACTTCCTGGAGGAGCAGGCGGACAAGAGAGGCATCACCGACCCCGACACCCTGCACATCTGGAAGACCAACTGGTAGCTTGGGGAACGAGATGCATCTACTCATCAATGAAGCAGTACAGTATCCATAATGCAAGATGTTCATGAAGCTCACATAATGTTGTCTCATCTCTATAGTTTACCTCTGCGTTTCTGGGTGAACATCCTGAAGAACCCTCAGTTTGTGTTTGACATTGAAAAGACGGACCACATGGACGCCTGTCTGTCTGTCATTGCCCAGGCCTTCATAGATGCCTGCTCCGTTTCAGACCTGCAGCTGGGCAAGGTGAGACACACATTACACATGTATAAACAACTACTGTTAAGTGATCGCACTCAACGCATTCACATGGTTACAAAGACACACTGTATTGCACATGAGACACAAACACATTACAATCATTGTGGAAAACTCAGAAGTGAAATGACAATGTTGAATAATGAACCATCATATTTTTGTAAAAAATATCTAATAATGTTTTGAATTTGGGAAAGGTGGAAAAATTATTGTTATCCATCAATAATGATAAGCCACCAGGTATAGACAACCATGATGGGACACTATTGAGAATCATAGCAGGCTGTATTGCCACCCCTATTTGCTATATCTTAAACCAAAGCCTAAAAGGCGTGGACGGAAGCTAAAGTCATTCCACTGCCTAAAAATAGTAAAGCACCCTTTGCTGCTTCTAGCAGCCACCCAATCAGTTTGCTGCCTTTTCTTAGTAAACTGATGGAGAGGATTGTGTTTGACCAAATACAGTGATATTTTTCAAAGAACAAGTTAACAACTAACTTTCAGCATGCATATAGAGAAGGGTACTAAACTTGTATTGCACTGACTCAGATGAGATGACTGGCTAAAATAAATGGATAATAAGATCATAGTTGGAGCTGTATTGTTGGATTTCAGTGCAGACTTTGTTGGGGCTCCCGGGTGGCGCAGGGGTCCAAGGCACTGCATCTCAGTGCTCAAGGCGTCACTACAGACCCTGGTTCGATACCAGGCTGTATCACAACCAGACGTGATTGGGAGTCCCATAGGGCAACGCACAATTGGCCCAGCGTCGTTCGGGTTGGGGTTTGGCCAGGATAGGCCGTCATTGTTGATAAGAATTTGTTCTTACTCTTTGTTCTTCTTGTTCTTACTGACTTGCATACAGTGGGGAGAACAAGTATTTGATACACTGCCGATTTTGCAGGTTTCTCTACTTACAAAGCATGTAGAGGTCTGTAATTTTTATCATAGGTACACTTCAACTGTGAGAGACGGAAAATAAAACAAAAATCCAGAAAATCACCTTGTATGATTTTTAAGTAATTAATATGCATTTTATTGCATGACATAAGTAGTTGATACATCAGAAAAGCAGAACTTAATATTTGGTACAGAAACCTTTGTTTGCAATTACAGAGATCATACGTTTCCTGTAGTTCTTGACCAGGTTTGCACACACTACAGCAGGGATTTTGGCCCAGTCCTCCATACAGACCTTCTCCAGATCCTTCAGGTTTCGGGGCTGTCGCTGGGCAATACGGGCTTTCAGCTCCCTCCAAAGATTTTCTATTGGGTTCAGGTCTGGAGACTGGCTAGGCCACTCCAGGACCTTGAGATGCTTCTTACGGAGCCACTCCTTAGTTGCCCTGGCTTTGTGTTTCGGGTCGTTGTCATGCTGGAAGACCCAGCCACGACCCATCTTCAATACTCTTACTGAGGGAAGGAGGTTGTTGGCCAAGATCTCGCGATACATGGCCCCATCCATCCTCCCCTCAATACGGTGCAGTCGTCCTGTCCCCTTTGCAGAAAAGCATCCCCAAAGAATGATGTTTCCACCTTCATGCTTCACGGTTGGGATGGTGTTCTTGGGGTTGTACTCATCCTTCTTCTTCCCCCAAACACGGCGAGTGGAGTTTAGACCAAAAAGCTCTATTTTTGTCTCATCAGACCACATGACCTTCTCCCATTCCTCCTCTGGATCATCCAGATGGTCATTGGCAAACTTCAGACGGGCCTGGACATGCGCTGGCTTGAGCAGGGGGACCTTAGGTGCGCTGCAGGATTTTAATCCATAACGGCGTAGTGTGTTACTAATGGTTTTCTTTGAGACTGTGGTCCCAGCTCTTTTCAGGTCATTGACCAGGTCCTGCCGTATAGTTCTGGGCTGATCCCTCACCTTCCTTATGATCATTGATGCCCCACAAGGTGAGATCTTGCATGGAGCCCCAGACTGAGGGTGATTGACCGTCATCTTGAACTTCTTCCATTTTCTAATAATTGCGCCAACAGTTGTTGCCTTCTCACCAAGCTGCTTGCCTATTGTCCTGTAGCCCATCCCAGCCTTGTGCAGGTCTACAATTTTATCCCTGATGTCCTTACACAGCTCTCTGGTCTTGGCCATTGTGTAGAGTTTGGAGTCTGTTTGATTGAGGGTGTGGACAGGTGTCTTTTATACAGGTAACGAGTTCAAACAGGTGCAGTTAGTACAGGTAATGAGTGGAGAACAGGAGGGCCTCTTAAAGAAAAACTAACAGGTCTGTGAGAGCTGGAATTCTTACTGGTTGGTAGGTGATCAAATACTTATGTCATGCAATAATATGCAAATTAATTACTTGAAAATCATACAATGTGATTTTCTGGATTTTTGTTTTAGATTCTGTCTCTCACAGTTGAAGTGTACCTATGATAAAAAATTACAGACCTCTACATGCTTTGTAAGTAGGAAAACCTGCAAAATCGGCAGTGTATCAAATACTTGTTCTTCCCACTATAGTTAAATTAACATAAAATAAAATGTTTAAATGTTATTGAAATAACTCACCTGCCATCACATTGTTGGAGAGTTATTTATCCAATATAAGCTTCTCTAAGATGAAATATGTACAGTGTGGTGTCCCTCAGGGCAGTTGCCTTGGGTCATTACTCTTCTCTATTTATTTATTTTTACAATTGATTTGCCACTGGTCTTACGCAAAGCTACAGAATTACTATGTATGCAGATGATTCCACACTCTACATGTCAGCATCCAAAGCCAGTGAGCTCTAAATGAGGAGTTACTCTAAGTATCAGAATGGGTGATTAATAATAAATAGGTCTTAAATACATCTAATACTGAAAGCATTGTATTTGGTTCAAAACATTCTTTAAGACCTAAATCTCAACTGGAGTTGTGCATAAAGGGTGTGACCATTGAGAAAGTTGAGGAAACTAAACTCCTAGGTACAACATTGGATGGCCAGTTATCATGGTCAAGTTATATTGACAAAGTTGTTGTGAAGATGGGGAAGGGGTATGTATGTCTGTTACAAGAAGATGTTCTGTGTTTTTGACACAAACATCAACTGTACTAGTTGTTCAGTCTCTGGTCTTGTCCCATCTTGATTACTGTCTGGTAATTTTAATTGCACATACAGAACAAACATCAATATCATGCAAGCCGGTCATTCCTGGTTGGGGGTTGATGAGAGATTAGCTGCTTCTCGTTTAGTTTCAATGAGAAATAAACTCAGAAAAAACAAGAAACGACCTCTCACTGTCAACTGCGTTTATTTTCAGCAAACTTAACATGTGTAAATATTTGTATGAACATAACAAGATTCAACAACTGAGACATAAACTGAACAAGTTCCACAGACATGTGACTATGGAATAATGTGTCCCTGAACAAAGGGGGGGTCAAAATCAAAAGTAACAGTCAGTATCTGGTGTGGCCACCAGCTGCATTAAGTACTGCAGTGCATCTCCTCCTCATGGACTGCACCAGATTTGCCCGTTCTTGCTGTGAGATGTTACCCCACTCTTCCACCAACGCACCTGCAAGTTCCCGAACATTAATGGGGGAATGGCCCTAGCCCTCACTCTCCGATTCAACAGGTCCCAGGCTTGCTCAATGGGATTGAGATCCGGGCTCTTCGCTGGCCATGGCAGAACACTGACATTCCTGTCTTGCAGGAAATCACATACAGAACGAGCAATATGGCTGGTGGCATTGTCATGCTGGAGGGTCATGTCAGGATGAGCCTACAGGAAAGGTACCACATGAGGGAGGAGGATGTCTTCCCTGTAACGCACAGTGTTGAGATTGCCTGCAATGACAACAAGCTCAGTCTGATGATGCTGTGACACACCGCCCCAGACCATGACCAACCCTCCACCTACAAGTCGATCCCGCTCCAGAGTACAGGCCTCGGTGTAACGCTCATTCTTTCGACGATAAACGCGAATCCGACCATCACCCCTGATGAGACAAATCCGTGACTCATCAGTGAAGAGCACTTTTTTGCCAGTCCTGTCTGGTCCAGCGGCAGTGGGTTTGTGCCCATAGGCGATAAAGGTCATGTCTGGTGAGGACCTGCCTTACAACAGCCCTACAAGCCCTCAGTCAGAGCCTCTCTAAGCCTATTGCGGACAGTCTGTGCACTGATGGAGGGATTGTGCTTTCCTGGTGTAACTCAGGCAGTTGTTGTTGCCACCCTGTACTTGTCCCGCAGGTGTGATGTTTGGATGTACCAATCCTGTGCAGGTGCTGTTACACGTGTTCTGCCACTGCGAGGACGATCAGCTGATCATCCTGTAGCCCTGTCTTAGGCGTCTCACAGTACGGACATTGAAATTTATTGCCCTGGACACATGTGCAGTCCTCATGCCTCCTTGCAGCATGCCTAAGGCACGTTCACACAGATGAGCAGGGACCCTGGGCATTTTTATTTTGGTGTTTTTCAGAGTCAGTAGAAAGGCCTCTTTAGTGACCTACGTTTTCATAACTGTGACCCTAATTTCCTACCGTCTGTAAGCTGTTAGTGTCTTAACGACCGTTCCACAGATGCATGTTCATTAATTGTTTATGGTTCATTGAACAAGCCTGGGAAACAGTGTTTAAACCTTTTACAATGAAGATCTGTGACGTTATTTGGATATTTATGAAAGACAGGGTCCTGCTGAGTGTATTACTGTGACAAAAATGTGTCTGCATAGTCAAATAACATATAGTTCAGACACCCACACATAACCCACAAGACATGACACTAGGGCTCTCTTCGGGTGGAACTCCCTTCCATCTCCAATTACTCAAACAAACAGCAAAATTACCTATTGTGTCATTTCACAATAGGAACTGTGAAATGACACACAGACAAACACACACTCTATCACACTCTAATACACACAATCTACATAATTATTTTTATTTGTATTATTCTTATATGGTTGTATAAAAAATGTGCGTTACTGTTCTTGTTTGTCTGTGTATCTGTGTTTTGTTACTTGTCATGTTTTGTAGTTTTTGTGTGGACCCCAGATAGAATAGCTGCTGTTTCGGGCAAAAGCTAATGGGGATCCAAATAAACCAAACTAAACATAAAGTATACTTAAACACAAACGTACACGCGCGCGCACACACACATACTTTCCCAAAATGATTCTCACTGTCATCACCTATCTCCACATTCCTCCCCAGTCCCTGCCAAAACCCTTCCCCTCCTCTCTCCAGTCTGTCTGTCTACCTCTCCTCATGATATTTCAGCCCAGTCTGCTCAGCCAAGGTCATGGGCACCAGGAATTCACTCTTCAAAGTGTGTGTGTGTGTGTGTGTTTCAGTGTCCTCACTTCCCACAAACAGTCTCATCCCTCTGAAGCTGCGACCCATAGCATACACTCTGCTTCCTGTCTCTTTGACTGACTTCCTCCCCAGAGATACTTAATGTTGCTCTTTCAGATGAAACCAAAGCATCATGATTTATTCCACTTGTTCATTGCCAGGGAACCAATGCACACACCTCAAACATGTAATACACAGAAACACAGAAACACACACACCATGGCACTGTAAAACATCAGGATGCTCATCTCATCCTTTTTTCTCTGTCTGTGATTGGGAAGACTTGGTGTCGTCAGCTGTGCTGTCTGTGTATAGATGTTTTCTGTTCTTTAGAAAGGACAGAAAGGTATTAGACTGTCTGAGTGGAGACTTAACTCTTTTCTCTGCTTGAGTGGTCAGCATAGGAAGAGCAGGGCAGGAAAGGTCTGGATTAACCATTGTGTGTGTGTGTGTGTGTGTGTGTGTGTGTGTGTGTGTGTGTGTGTGTGTGTGTGTGTGTGTGTGTGTGTGTGTGTGTGTGTGTGTGTGTGTGTGTGTGTGTGTGTGTGTGTGTGTGTGTGTGTGTGTGTGTGTGTGTGTGTGTGGTGGTCAGGGGACAGGACAGGTCAGTAAGGGATCTGGATTAGCCGTTGCTCTGCAGGGTTGAGAGAAGGCTTGGAAACAGAGTTGTTTCCACAGAAACCTTATCTGGTGTCCTGCAGACAGGGAGGGAGGGGTGGGGGGTGCTAGGGGTCACAGGGGGTCGCCAGGCAGATGGAGGAACCATAGGAAATGACCTTGTGGACAGGAAGAGAGGGATCCCTATCATGAGGAGGGACAGTGGCTGGAGTCTTCCTAGGTGCGATACCACACACACACAAATGCATGTCTGTATGCTCAACAACATACCTTACAAGTGAAGCTTTCTTAAAGATTGAATAATGTGTTCAGTACCATTGTAAATGCTGTCAGTATCTTGTAGAAGTAGCAGATGTAAGTAGAAGGATGGATTATTATGTCTGGCCTGGTTCTCTGTGGCTGTGGACATGGTTTATGTCTGGCCTGGTTTTCTGTAGATGTGGACATGGTCAATGTCTGTCCTGGTTCTCTGTGGCTGTGGACATGGTTTTTGTCTGGCCTGGTTTTCTGTAGATGTGGACATGGTCAATGTCTGCCCTGGTTCTCTGTGGCTGTGGACATGGTTTTTGTCTGGCCTGGTTTTCTGTAGATGTGGACATGGTCAATGTCTGTCCTGGTTCTCTGTGGCTGTGCACATGGTTTGTTATGTCTTCCAATTGGCTCATTCATTGCCTCCTCTCCCCTGTAACTATTCCCCAGGTCGTTGCTGTAAATGAGAATGTGTTCTCAATCAACTCACTTGGTAAAATAAGTGTTAAATAAATAAATACAAATGTCTGGCCTGGTTCTCTGTGGCTGTGGATATGATTTGTTATGTCTGACCTGGTTGTTTAACTTTCCTATTGTGAAGAGAGGAAACCATTGGCCCTCTCCTCATTGTCTCAGCACAGGGAGGTGATAACACCAACCACTCGCTGTGACCATGGACCATACACCAACCATAGATTTGTTGGTATTTGGTATTTTATTAGGATCCCCATTAGCTGTTGCAAAAGCAGCAGCTACTCTTCTTGGGGTCCACACAGAACATGAAACATGACATAATACAGAACATTAATAGACAAGAACAGCTCAAGGACAGAAAAAAAGGCACACATATCTTACAGTTGAAGTGGGAAGTTTACATACACCTTAGCCAAATACATTTAAACTCAGTTTTTCACAATTCATGACATTTAATCCTAGTAAAAATCCATGTCTTAGGTCAGTTAGGATCATCACTTCATATCATATTTTAAGAATGTGAAATGTCAGAATAATAGTAGAGAGTGATTTATTTCAGCTTTTGTTTCTTTCATCACATTCCCAGTGGGTCAGAAGTTTACATACACTCAATTCGTATTTGGTAGCATTGCCTTTAAATTGTTTAACTTGGGTCAAACGTTTTGGGTAGCCTTCCACAAGCTTCCCACAATAAGTTGGGTGAATTTTGACCCATTCCTCTTGACAGGGCTGGTGTAACTGAGACAGGTTTGTAGGCCTCCTTGCTCGCACACGCTTTTTCAGTTCTGCCCACTCATTTTCTATGGAATTGAGGTCAGGGCTTTGTGATGGCCACTCCAACACCTTGACTTTGTTGTCCTTAAGCTATTTTGCCACAACTTTGGAAGTATGCTTGGGGTCATTGTCCATTTGGAAGACCTATTTGCGACCAAGCTTAACTTCCTGACTGATGTCTTGAGATGTTACTTCAATATATCCACATACATTTTCCTCATGATGCCATCTATTTTGTGAAGAGCACCAGTCCATCCTGCAGCAAAGCACCCCCACAACATGATGCTTCCACCTCCGTGCTTCATGGTTGGGATGGTGTTTGTCATGCCCTGGCCATAGAGAGGCTTTTATTCTCTATTTTGGTTAGGCCAGGGTGTGACTAGGGTGGGCATTCTAGTTTCTTTATTTCTATGTTTTCTATTTCTTTGTTTTTGGCCGAGTGTGGTTCCCAATCAGAGGCAGCTGTCTATCGTTGTCTCTGATTGGGAATCATACTTAGGTAGCCTTTTTCCCACCTGTGTTTTGTGGGTAGTTATTTTCTGTTTAGTGTCTGCACCTGACAGAACTGTTTCGGTTTTTCACTTTGTTATTTTGTTCGAGTGTTTTTGTGAAATAAATTATCATAAACACTTACCACGCTGCGCTTTGGCCCATGCCTTCCGATGAGAGTTGTTACAGTGTTCTTCGGCTTGCAAGCCTTCCCCCTTTTCCTCCAAACATAAAGAGGGTCATTATGGCCAAATAGTTCTATTTTTGTTTCATCAGACCAGAGGACATTTCGTCAAAAAGTACCATCTTTGTCCCCATGTGCAGTTGTAAACTTTTTTAAGGCGGTTTTGGAGCGGTGACTTCTTCCTTGCTGAGCGGCCTTTCAGGTTATGTCAATATAGGACTCGTTTTACTGTGGATATAGATACTTTTGTACCTGTTTCCTCCAGCATCTTCACAAGGTCCTTTGCTGTTGTTCTGGGATTGATTTGCACTTTTCACATCAAAGTACGTTCATCTCTCGGAGACAGAATACGTCTCCTTCCTGAGCGGTATGACGGCTGCGTGGTCCCATGTTGTTGGAATTGTTGGAAAAATTACTTATGCCATGCACAAAATAGATGTCTTAACCGACTTGCCAAAACTATAGTTTGTTAACAAGAAAATTTGTGTTGTGGTTGAAAAACAAGTTTTAATGACTCCAACCTAAGTGTATGTAAAATTCCGTCTTCAACTGTTTATTTCAATACAACACACAAAATATCTATTTCAAATAGGGGAGAGGTGTTGTGCCGTGCGGTGTTGGTTTACAGTTTTTTTTTAACTAGGCTTGCTGTTCATGTGAGCAATATGAGATGGAACAGAGTTCCATGCAATAATTGCTCTATATAATATTGTACGCTTTCTTGAATTTGTTCTGGATTTGGGGACTGTGAAAAGACCCTTGCAGGACTTGCTTTTTGGAGTGTGCTGTCAAAGAATCTCTTTACTACGGACAAAACTCTCCCCATTTTTTCAACCATTGAATCTATATGTTTTGACCATGACTGTTTACATCATGTAACACCAAGTAATTTAGTCTTCTCAACTTGTTCACCAGCCACACAATGCATTACCAGATTCAGCTGAAGTCTAGAACAAAGGGAATGATTTGTACCAAAAACAATGCTCTTAGTTTTAGAAATGTTCAGGGCTAGTTTATTACTGACCACCCTTTCCAAAACAGACTGTAACAATTTTTTAAGCTGTGATTGCTAATGCATATATGGTTGAATCATTAGCCTACATGGACACACATGCTTTGTTTAATGCCAGTGGCAGAAATTGGTAAAAAATAGAAAAGAGTAGAGGGCCTAGAGAGCTGCCATGCGGTACACCACACCTTACATGTTTGACATTAGAGAAGCTTCCATAGACCAACCACACCATGGCCACGACCATGCTGCCCACAGTCATGTTAACAACTCACTGACCATCGACCTCACTCACCATATACTGGCGCGAGACTGGACCACTGAGCTATAAAAGATGGCCGGCCATTGTTTTCAACGTATTCTACTCATGTTCGCATACGCAGATTCATGGACCGTCTATATCCGGGTTGCATCTGGTTTACTCTGCCAAACTGACAAATGCACTAGCACTCAGTCCACACAGAAAGTAGCGTGAGCAGCGATGATGTCATCACATCATTCAAAAACATGACAGACATTGGATGAATATACAATTGTGATGGCTGGAAGATTTGTGCTCAAAGGTGTTGACTAAATGGTCTTATTAGGAATTTTCAAATCTCACTTATTTATGAGGCTGTCTATGGGAATTGTCTTTCTGGAGGTTACTTTGACTAAAGAGGACTTGTTCTCTGGTTTCAGGACTCTCCCACTAACAAGCTGCTGTATGCCAAGGAGATCCCAGAATACAAGAAGAGGGTACAGTGCTATTACAAACAGATCCATGAGATGGCGCCACTGAGTGAGCAGGAGATGAACGCCCACTTGGCCGAGGAATCACGGGTGAGAGAGGGGTGGCAGATCAATAAAAGTATTAATTAATTGATTGATAGATGTAATTTGTTAGCCTTGGTGGCGGACTGTCTCTGCATTTAACCGTGCTACAACATTGAATCTGTATCTGTCTATTGCTTTTTGAGCTGACAAAGTTTGAAGGATTGATATTGTGACGAAACGCTCACTCTGTTTTCCGTTTCGCAGAAATACAGAAATGAGTTCAACACCAACCTGGCCTTGACGGAGATCTACAAATACGCCAAGAAATACAGGAACCAGGTAAGATCCCACTACCACTGACCTGGATTAGCTGTTTGACACGTTTAAACTGGCCCCATCTCCAGCCTTATCACCAGACTTTATTCCAGATGGAATTGAGAGAGAGAGAGAACACATTGGAAAGAATTAACAAAAAAAACTAGAATGCTATTTGGCCCCAAACAAAGAGAGTACACAGTGGCAGAATACCTAACCACTGTGACTGACCCAAATTTAAGGGATGTACAGACTCAGTGAGGTTAGCCTTGCTATTGAGAAAGGCCGCAGTAGGCAGACCTGGCTCTCAAGAGAAGACAGGCTATGTGCACACTGCCCACAACATGAGGTGGAACCTGAGCTGCACTTCCTAATCTCGTGCCAAATGTATGACCATATTAGAGACACATATTTCCCCCAGATTACACAGATCCACAAAGAATTTGAAAACAAACCCAATTTTGATAAACTCCCATATCTACTGGATGAAATACAACAGTGTGCCATCACAACAGGGAGATTTGTGACCTGTTGCCACAAGAAAAGGGCAACCAGCGAAGGACAAACACCATTGTAAATACAACCCATATTTACATTTGTTTATTTTCCCTTTTTTACTTTAAGAATTTGCACATCATTACAACACTGTAGATAGACATAATATGTCATTTGAAATGTCTTATTCTTTTGGAACTTCTGTGAGTAATGTTTACTGTACATTTTTATTGTTTATTTCAATGTTGTTATCTACTTCACTTACTTTTGCAATGGTAGCATATGTTTCCCATGCCAATAAAGCCATTGAATTGAGAGAGAGAAAGAGAGAGAGAGAGAAAAACAGGGCATGAAGCGTCAGTACCGGAGATCACGTGTCCTTAAAGATCAAATTGTATTTGTCACATGCGCCAAATACAACAGGTGTGGTAGACCTTACAGTGAAATGCTTACTCACAAGCCCTTAACCAACCCAGGAGATCCAAAATATCCCTCCACACTGACAGCATATGGAGCGGCAGGTAGCCTAGTGGTTAGAGCATTAGGCCAGTAACCAAAAAGTTGCTGGATCGAACCCCTGAACTGACAAGGTAAAAATCTGTCATTCTGCCCCTGAACAAGGCAAGGAATCTTTCCCCGGTAGGCCGTCATTGTAAAGAAGAACTTGTTCTTAACTAACTTGCCTAGTTAAATAAATGTTAAAAAAATATATATAAAGTCCTGAAGTATATTCTCTTAAACCTCCTCAACCAAATACATAGCCAACAGCACAGGGCTTGTGACACCCTCTTCTCAACTCTCCACAACCACAACCCTTACCTTTACCTCACAATACCTCATCATCAATCACCCCTATCAGGTAAATGAGATCCCCCCCACACACACACCCCTACTGTTCCATGGAGTGGTTGAGACAGTGATTGTGTGTTAATGGAGGGCCCTCATCATAACAGTGTTTAGCTGTTCACTGCCATTCTACTGTACCAGAAGACACTAGGGGTTCAGAGGTTTCCCTGGGACTCTCTATGAATCACCCCTGATTACACATTCTCTCACTCAGCCCTCTCGCTGGGCACACGCTGCCAGTAACACCCACTGAACGCATGACAACTATCAGGCTTGAAAGGCAGCGCAGATGTTGGTTTTGTAAATAGTTTGTGAACAGGAAAGGCTTTTTGTCGGGGAGAGGCATGCGTGAAGGCTGAAGAACTGCTGAAGTACTCTCTTTCTCTGTCCTGGCAGGTGGTGGAGTTTCTGTCCTATGCTGTAGAATGCATGATCGCTTGAGGGCTACTGAAAGTAGTGTTTCTCTCTTTATATTTCTCTCTCTCTCTCTCACTCGTTATCTATCTCTCCAGCTCTCATTCTCTAACTGTGGGTAGATACTTTTTTTTAAATGTTTTTGCCTTTGTCTGAACTTTTTTTTTTCTCTCTCTCACTCTCTCGGTCAGGTGGTGAGTGCTCTGGAGTCCAACCCCACAGCGAAGCGTACTCAGCTGCACCACAAGTTTGAGCAGGTCATTGCTCTGGTGGAGGACAACATCTATGAGTGCAGCAGTGAGGCCTGAGTCTCCCTCCACCCAGCCTCCACCCCAGACCATTCCCCAAGGCTGCCTCCGCCCTAGCTGGGGTACAGGATCTAGAAATCCCCCTGTCTGTCTTCCCTGCAAATATCCCTTCTGTCTATAGAGTTTATAGAGCCCAAAGACAAGAAGGAACTCTTTGCTTTAAGAAATATTTTGCTTTAAGACTGGAAGAGATGGCAGCTTGAGCTTTACTGTACCACCTCAACCCAAGACTGCCTCAGAAACCTGATTGGGAGCACTGTACCATGGATTAAGAAATGTCCTAAGAAACGTACCTTGGACTAAGCATATGTTGAGAGACTGAGGAATTGAAACCCACGTCCTTTATATCAAGTGCAGAATCTCTGGATTATGTCTTTGTCTGGGTGAGGGTGACTCTTCTACTCACACTTGGATATCAACCCAATCTGGCTTCTTGCCTGTTCACACTCACTCTGGTTTCACACTGCTTTGACCTGAAGCATAGTGGAGTTAGAGAGGGAGGCACTGGGAGATGGGCCTTATTCTGGATGATGTCACAGCCTCTGGGACCTGGAGCCCCGGTGGCCATCTTACGCACTGACCCCCCTTCTGTTGGAGGATGAGCCAATGATGCACTGTACTGTATTGTAAATGTCCATAGCAATATTTATAGATCTGTTCTAATGTTTTCTGAGTGGCCTGTTCAACGATATGTGAATGAGAAACTCTTCCCATCTTCTTACAACCTGCACTGTTCTCAGGTTTGATTGTTGGAAATGGCAAATAACTCCAACGGTGCTTTGAACTACAAGTCCCAATGTGCTTTGCAGGTTGGTGATGGGTTCCGGAGGAGTAGAGTAGTATTGAGAGGATTTATTAGCTGATGTTTCATGTGCCACAGACCTGTTTGCAAAGAGACTGGACTCTGTTGGGTCAGATAGAGTGTAGTTCAATGGGAAGAATTACATGTGACGTGTTTATGTGAAGGCAGGTTGATCTGTTTTGTGACTGAGAATGAAGGTAGATTATGACCAAGAGGGACATTTAGAGTAAAACTATGACCTACAGTTAACCAGAGGGACAACAGTCTGACTTGATCGTACTTGTGATGCCAAAATGACAATTGTCAGAGTTTGTGAAAATAAATGCTACTACAGAGCTATAATACGGTAAAAATGTTGACATTTTTTTTCGTACCAGTATTAAAATGTCTGTTTTCATCAATACCTATGTAAACCACAGGGCAGTGATGGAGTGTTTTGTTAGTGCTTTGTTGACTGGTTGTGCATGCCACCCAACAACCCAATGGGCATCTGGACTCTTTCAGAAACGCTAGTCCTGTAAATGCTCCCCTATGAGTGAGACATGTATGAAAAAGAAAGTTCACATTTTTATTGCAGGATATTTAACAACTTTATTTCCATGACACATGTACCATCCTTACCTTTACAGTATAAACACTAGTCTCCAGAGCTTTTCTCTCTCACACACACACACTCTCACAATCTCTCTCTCTCTCTCTCTCTCTCTCTCTCTCTCTCTCTCTCTCTCTCTCCCCCCCCTCTCTCTCTCTCTCTCTCTCTCTCTCTCTCTCTCTCTCTCTCTCTCTCTCTCTCTCTCTCTCTCTCTCTCTCTCTCTCTCTCTCTCTCTCTCTCTCTCTCTCTCTCTCTCTCTCTCTCTCTCTCTCTCTCTCTCTCTCTCTCTCTCTCTCTCTCTTCCCCCCCCTGCAGAGTTTCTTTGCGGGTCCATCTGTTGGCACTCAGAGCTAGGGTTAGGAGCTAACCAGCCTCATCATGATGGTGCCCTGGTTGGCAAAGATGTACCAAGCCACGGTGGCATAGGGCACCCAACATATCAGAAATGTGATGCCCATGGCAATCACCATAGGGGTCACTTCCTTCTCTGCCCTCTGAGTGGCCTGAACGAATGGACACACACACACATGTGTTTTGACATGAGTCCTAACTGGAGATGTAGTAGTGACCGTGTTTGTCGTTGTCCCATGCGGACGCTGCAGAGCAGAAGGCAGAAGCCGATGATGACCAGATTGGTGTAGAAATGAACACTGCGTACCCTCTGGGATGGAAATATACACACACACACACACATGCACCCGCACACCTCATTTAAAAAATATTATATGTATTATAAAGAAGTATTGCCCCTGAGATCTACCAGCCATCAGCCCATTCCCATTTCTTAAGGTGACGTTTAAGGTAAGACTAGTAGGAAATGCCTTTTGGAGGGTATTTATAACACTCAATGGCCAATAACACACCCACAATGGCGGGCCACTCATTGAAGCGGTAGTTGGTCATTGGTTTACAAACCATGATATAACACTCAATGGCCAATAACACCAGAGACCAAAGGGCGATTTCCTCTGAGACACACAGCAAGTCAGAAACACATACTCAGTATACATGCTCATGTGCAGAAAATATTTAGACAAACTATTCTGAATATATTGGACACAGGCAGAAGACTTAAACAGAACAGATGCTACTGTATAGCTGAAGTACATAGGGTACAGTAAGTGACTTACAGTGATATTGGCAAATCTACTTTTCATGCATTTATATGATCTCAACCAGCAGCTTGCACCTGCAGCTACTGGAACAATTGATGTGATAACAGCTGTACTTCAACACAAAGCTTCAGATATTCTGTAAGGTCTATACATCTGCTGTTATTAAAGACATCCTCCTGTCACCTCAGTCACAGAAAACATGTGTAAATGAGGTGTAAAAATGCACATATCATAAGGTCCTGGGCTTTATTTAAGTCTGCAATGTCTTCTTTAGAAGAAAGGTATGCTGGGGGTGCGGGTGCTATTCAAATGATTCTAAATACATGGGTGGTCTTGATATTCGGGGAACAAAAATCTTCGACACCGGACTTTAAAGTCATTGAGCTCAAGGTACATTGAGGTTGCACCTGGTGAAAGCCAGCCAGGCATCCCTTTAGGGAAAAGTTACTCAACCACCGATTTAGGATCAGATTCCCCTAGCCTAATCCCAACCATTATGGAAACAAAAATATCTTCCCCTGTGGCTCGTGGCAACTACTACCTACACTTCACCCAAAGGTCCACCATGTCTTACCTCCCAACTACTACCTACACTTCACCCAGAGGTCCACCATGTCTTACCTCCCAACTACTACCTACACCTCACCCAGAGGTCCACCATGTCTTACCTCCCAACTACTACCTACACTTCACCCAGAGGTCCACCATGTCTTACCTCCCAACTACTACCTACACTTCACCCAGAGGTCCACCATGTCTTACCTCCCAACTACTACCTACACCTCACCCAGAGGTCCACCATGTCTTACCTCCCAACTACTACCTACACTTCACCCAGAGGTCCACCATGTCTTACCTCCCAACTACTACCTACACCTCACCCAGAGGTCCACCATGTCTTACCTCCCAACTACTACCTACACTTCACCCAGAGGTCCACCATGTCTTACCTCCCAACTACTACCTACACTTCACCCAGAGGTCCACCATGTCTTACCTCCCAACTACTACCTACACCTCACCCAGAGGTCCACCATGTCTTACCTCCCAACTACTACCTACACTTCACCCAGAGGTCCACCATGTCTTACCTCCCAACTACTACCTACACCTCACCCAGAGGTCCACCATGTCTTACCTCCCAACTACTACCTACACTTCACCCAGAGGTCCACCATGTCTTACCTCCCAACTACTACCTACACTTCACCCAGAGGTCCACCATGTCTTACCTCCCAACTACTACCTACACTTCACCCAGAGGTCCACCATGTCTTACCTCCCAACTACTACCTACACCTCACCCAGAGGTCCACCATGTCTTACCTCCCAACTACTACCTACACTTCACCCAGAGGTCCACCATGTCTTACCTCCCAACTACTACCTACACCTCACCCAGAGGTCCACCATGTCTTACCTCCCAACTACTACCTACACTTCACCCAGAGGTCCACCATGTCTTACCTCCCAACTACTACCTACACTTCACCCAGAGGTCCACCATGTCTTACCTCCCAACTACTACCTACACTTCACCCAGAGGTCCACCATGTCTTACCTCCCAACTACTACCTACACTTCACCCAGAGGTCCACCATGTCTTACCTCCCAACTACTACCTACACTTCACCCAGAGGTCCACCATGTCTTACCTCCCAACTACTACCTACACCTCACCCAGAGGTCCACCATGCCTTACCTCCCAACTACTACCTACACTTCACCCAGAGGTCCACCATGTCTTACCTCCCAACTACTACCTACACTTCACCCAGAGGTCCACCATGTCTTACCTCCCAACTACTACCTACACCTCACCCAGAGGTCCACCATGTCTTACCTCCCAACTACTACCTACACTTCACCCAGAGGTCCACCATGTCTTACCTCCCAACTACTACCTACACCTCACCCAGAGGTCCACCATGTCTTACCTCCCAACTACTACCTACACCTCACCCAGAGGTCCACCATGTCTTACCTCCCAACTACTACCTACACTTCACCCAGAGGTCCACCATGTCTTACCTCCCAACTACTACCTACACCTCACCCAGAGGTCCACCATGTCTTACCTCCCAACTACTACCTACACCTCACCCAGAGGTCCACCATGTCTTACCTCCCAACTACTACCTACACTTCACCCAAAGGTCCACCATGTCTTACCTCCCAACTACCCCCCACCACGGAGAGGTCAGCGACAGCCAAGTTCAACAGGATGTAGTTCAGGGGGGTCCGTAGCGTCTTGTGCTACACCGTGACCTAGAGCGTAAGGAAGTTGATAGGGAAGGCTGTGACAAGAAAGATCATGTATGAAGCAAGGAGAGAGTACTTCCAGGGTGCAGCTAGGTAATACTGAAGGTATTCAAATGGGCTCTGCACCCCCCCCCCCCCCCCCCCCCCACCCACCCACCCACCCACCAGGTTTGTTAGATAAGGGTACGTACATGGCGGCAGCTGTTGGGGTGTGTGTGTGTCTATGTAAGTGTGTATGTTTCTCTACTGGAGTGTGTCTTTCTCTATCCTCGCTAGTATTTTGAGAGGAAAGAGAAAGCACAGTCTGTTCTCAGAGTTGAGAGAAGCTCTTTCTCGCTGGAGGCCAGGAAGGATGGATGGAGGGGATAGATAGATCCAGGCAATGAGAAGTGGTGTGCGCTGCCCCCCCGAGGCGGGCGCAGGTCCTTTTAAGAGCCCCTCTCTTAGGATTAGGGACGTGCATAGACCTCAGCATGGACAGATTTAGGTCACACACACTAATCCATGAGAAAAACATCTAGCGTGAGTATAGTGTGCGTATACTTAAAGGCAGTGTTATACTCTGACAATGTCATCCTCACGAGAGCATGTCGTCAACAAGTTTGCTGGAGGCTAAGTCAAAGACCAATGCAACTCAGACTTCTTCTGAAAAAGAACATATGCCAAAAGTAATGCAGTAGAGAATAGTGTGTCAGAGATTTGCATTATCCTAGACGCCTAAAGGCTACTGTACCCGTCTGCTTATACAGCCTGACGTGTCAACTTTGTCAAGAGAATAATTTAGCAGGCTTTAGAAGAGAAGAGGGAGTGTAAATGTAATTTCCAGAGTGTTCCAACTCATTTGCAGCAGTGGTAACCTAATCCTTAATCACTGAATAATATGGACTTCACTTAGGAAAGGAGCAGAAAACGGTTTCTGTTGCACACATATCCTCTCCCTCTCTCACCCACACGCAAACACTCATTGGAAAGGTTTTGTCAGGCATATTCATTTTGGTAGCATGGCGCGTAAGCTCACACACAGTAATCCTGTGGTAAGGTGTGGGACAGTAAGACACCTGGTGTTAGAGCTGTGAAGCTGTCAGACAGCCTGTGGATCGCTGAAAAGAATATCAACACACACCAATGCAAATACACTCAAACACATTTTAACCCTGAATCACACACTCATGCACATTCTAACCCTGAATCACACACTCATGCACATTCTAACCCTGAATCACACACTCAAACACATTCTAACCCTGAATCACACACTCATGCACATTCTAACCCTGAATCACACACTCATGCACATTCTAACCCTGAATCACACACTCAAACACATTCTAACCCTGAATCACACACTCAAACACATTCTAACCCTGAATCACACACTCATGCACATTCTAACCCTGAATCACACACTCATGCACATTCTAACCCTGAATCACACACTCATGCACATTCTAACCCTGAATCACACACTCATGCACATTCTAACCCTGAATCACACACTCATGCACAAAACAAGTGGAAAATTTGAAACCTTTCATTTAAAAAAAAAACATTTTACTTTAATAATATAAAAATACAATACAGTCAACTCTTTAAGAAAAACATCACACCATGACTATTTACCTAAATAATCATGTGGAATGCTAGAGAGTCAAAGTACACATCATATAACAGCAGCAATAAATACCAGTGAATTAAAATGCGTTTTTTTTATACGTTTTTCTAGACAGAAGAATTCATTGCTAAATCTGTGTGACCTCATCCTGTTCATTCTATAGGGTTGTTCATCTGAAGATTCACTTTTGCTGCGGACTATAGTGATCTTCATAATCCCATCCCTGAAATAACGTCCATGAGGTTTTTGGCCTGCCATCATATGGGCGGAACATTACTCAGAAGAGCAAGAGTGAAACTGAAGAATAATTGTGAGATGGATGAATTGATTCTAGACCAGTTTGGGGAGGTCAGTTGGGTTCATCGATGGGCCGACGGCAGTAGGGACAGCAGTTGTGCTGAAGCACAAGCAGCTCATAGTCTTCACTGTGGAACATCTAGAGGAAGCACACCAGAGAAGACAGGAAGCATGGGTCAGAGAACACAGAGCAGAGCAGGGATTCTCTAAGGATGGTAGCAGAGGCCAGTAACACAACATCTAGCACTGCCAATAGCAACATTTTATCCAAATCTAACTCCTGGTAAAGGAAACACTGCAGAAAGTTAAAATAAGTGAAAGATTAAGGCTAGAAGAGACATTCTGCCAGAGGGCCATGGAGAGCCAAGGTGTGTGTGAGGGTAGTGTGTCATGTTTTAAAGATTATAATCATTTTTCGCCTCTTAAGTACAGCACCTGGGGGTGAGTGAGTGCGTGATTGGGGTGAGTGAGTGTGTGATTGGGGTGAGTGAGTGCGTGATAGGGGTGAGTGAGTGCGTTATAAAGGTGAGTGAGTGCATGATAGGGGTGAGTGAGTGCGTGATAGGGGTGATTGAGTGAGTGATAGGAGTGAGTGAGGGCGTGATAGGGGTGAGTGTGTGTGTGATAGCGACGAGTGTGTGTGTGTGATAGGTTTGAGGGGGGCATGAAGCGCAATGCTGTGTGTGTGTGTGTGTGTATTCCATCTATTCAGTACCTGGAAGCAGGAGGGGCACATGGTGATGCTGACATCAGGCAGTAAGGAACGGTAGTACTCCCACTGCAGGGGTTTGGGCCAGCGCTTAATCAGGACATCCCTCCTGCTCATAGACCTCAGCACGGAGCGACTCACCACCACCGGGACAAAGTCAGAGCCCCCCTGCTGTTGAGGAGATACACACAAGTTCACATATTAGAATACACACAGGTTCACATATTAGAATAGACACAGGTTCACATGTTAGAATACACACAGGTTCACCTATTAGAATACACACAGGTTCACATATTAGAATACACAAAGGTTCACAAATTAGAAAAGACACAGGTTCACATACAGTGGGGCAAAAAAGTATTTAGTCAGCCACCAATTGTGCAAGTTCTCCCACTTAAAAATATGAGAGAGGCCTGTAATTTTCACCATAGGTACACTTCAACTATGACAGACAAAATGAGAAAAATCACATTGTAGGATTTGTTATGAATTTATTTGCAAATTATGGTGGAAAATAAGTATTTGGTCACCTACAAACAAACAAGATTTCTGGCTCTCACAGACCTGGAACTTCTTCCTTAAGAGGCTCCTCTGTCCTCCACTCGTTACCTGTATTAATGGCACCTGTTTGAACTTGTTATCAGTATAAAATACACCTGTCCACAACCTCAAACAGTCACACTCCAAACTCCACTATGGCCAAGACCAAAGAGCTGTCAAAGGACACCAGAAACAAAATTGTAGACCTGCACCAGGCTGGGAAGACTGAATCTGCAATAGGTAAGCAGCTTGGTTTGAAGAAATCAACTGTAGGAGCAATTATTAGGAAATGGAAGACATACAAGACCACTGATAATCTCCCTCGATCTGGGGCTCCGCGCAAGATCTCACCCCATGGGGTCAAAATGATCACAAGAACGGTGAGCAAAAATCCCAGACCCACACGGGGGAACCTAGTGAATGACCTGCAGAGAGCTGGGACCAAAGTAACAAAGCCTACCATCAGTAACACACTACGCCGCCAGGGACTCAAATCCTGCAGTGACAGACGTGTCCCCCTGCTTAAGCCAATACATGTCCAGGCCCGTCTGAAGTTTGCTAGAGAGCATTTGGATGATCCAGAAGAAGATTGGGAGAATGTCATATGGTCAGATGAAACCAAAATAGAACTTTTTGGTAAAAACTCAACTCGTCGTGTTTGAAGGACAAAGAATGCAGAGTTGCATCCAAAGAACACCATACCTACTGTGAAGCATGGGGGTGGAAACATCATGCTTTGGGGCTGTTTATCTGCAAAGGAACCAAGACGACTGATCCGTGTAAAGGAAAGAATGAATGGGGCCATGTATCGTGAGATTTTGAGTGAAAACCTCCTTCCATCAGCAAGGGCATTGAAGATGAAACGTGGCTGGGTCTTTCAGCATGACAATGATCCCAAACACACCGCCCGGGCAACGAAGGAGTGACTTCGTAAGAAGCATTTCAAGGTCCTGGAGTGGCCTAGCCAGTCTCCAGATGTCAACCCCATAGAAAATCTTTGGAGGGAGTTGAAAGTCCGTGTTGCCCAGCAACAGCCCCAAAACATCACTGCCTAGAGGAGATCTGCATGGAGGAATGGGCCAAAATACCAGCAACAGTGTGTGAAAACCTTGTGAAGACTTACAGAAAACGTTTGACCTCTGTCATTGCCAACAAAGGGTATATAACAAAGTATTGAGATAAACTTTTGTTATTGACCAAATACTTATTTTCCACCATAATTTGCAAATAAATTCATTAAAAATCCTACAATGTGATTTTCTGGATTTTTTTTTCTCATTTTGTCTGTCATAGTTGAAGTGTACCTATGATGAAAATTACAGGCCTCTCTCATCTTTTTAAGTGGGAGAACTTCCACAATTGGTGGCTTACTAAATACTTTTTTGCCCCACTGTATTAGAATAGACACAGGTTCACATATTAGAATACACACAGGTTCACATATTAGAATAGACACAGGTTCACATATTAGAATACACACAGGTTCACATATTAGAATACACACAGGATCACATATTAGAATACACACAGGATCACATATTAGAATACACACAGGATCACATATTAGAATACACACAGGATCACATATTAGAATACACACATACTGACCCCTTTCATTTCTACCCTCCCTTTAGTTTCACCTCCCTCCCTCTATCCTCCGGATCCTCACCTCAAAGCTGAGTTTGGCCATGAAGGGGTCCTCCTCTGTGTCTTCTGTGCCATCATCCAGCTTCAGAGACTGGGACTCTGATACAGTTAAAGAAGCTGCTCCTCTCACATCCTCCCTTTCATACCCACCCTATCACTTCTGCTCATGGTTCTCTGCTCTCACACACACTCACGACGTACGGTGCATTAGGAAAGTATTCAGACCCCTTGACTTTTCCACATTTTGTTACGTCACAACCTTAATCTAAAATGTATTCAATTGTTGTTTTTTTCCCTTCATCAATCTACACACACACACACACACACACACACACACACACACACACACACACACACACACACACACACACACACACACACACACACACACACACACACACACACACACACAATACCCTACATTGACAAAGCAAAAAAATATATATATTTTTTTGCAAATGTATTAAAAACTTAAAAATTAACATTAACATTTACATATGTTTTCAGACCGTTTACTCAGTACTTTGGAAGTGATTATAGCCTCCTGTCCCCTTGGGTATAACGCTACAAGCTTGACACAGCTGTATTTGAGGAGTTTCTCCCATTCTTCTCTGCAGATCCTCTCAAGCTCTGCCAGGTTGGATGGGGAGCATCGCTGCACAGCTATTTTCAGGTCTCTTCAGAAATGTTCGATCAGGTTCAAGTCCGGGCTTTGGCTGGGCCACTCAAGGACATTCAGAGACTTGTCCCGAAGCCACTCCTGCGTTGTCTTGGCTGTGTGCTTAGGGTCATTGTCCTGTTGGAATATGAACCTTTACCTCAGTCTGAGGTCCTGAGCAGATTTTCATCAAGGATCTTTGTACTTCACTCCGTTCATCTTTCCCTCGATCTTGACTAATCTCCCAGTCCCTGCCACTGAAAAACATCCCCACAGCATGATAATGCCACCACCATGCTTCACCGTAGGGATGGTGCTACGTTTCCTGCAGATGTGACACTTGGCATTCAGGCCAAAGAGTTCAATCTTGGTTTCATCAGACCAGAGAATCTTGTTTCTCATGGTCTGAGAGTCTTTAGGTGCCTTTTGGCCATCTCCAAAAAGGCAGTTTTACTGAGGAGTGACTTCTGTCTGGCCACTCTACCATAAAAGCCTGATTGGTGGGGTGCTGCAGAAATGTTTTGGTACCCTTCCCCAGACCTGTGCCTCGACACAATCCTGTCTCGGAACTCTACGGACAATTCCTTTGACCTCATGGCCTGGTTTTTGCTCTGACATGCATTGTCAACTGTGGGGCCTAATAAAGACAGGTGTGGTGTGTGCCTTTCCAAATCATGTCCTATCAATTGAATTGAATAAATTTAATCCAAGTTGTAGAAACATCTCAAGGATGATCAATGGAAACAGGATGCACCTGAGTTTAATTTCGAGTCGCATAGCAATGGGTCTGAATACTTACGTAAATCAAATTTTAAAATTTTCAAAAATGTCTGTTTTCGCTTTGTCGTGGGGTTTTGTGTGTATATTGATGAGTAAATATATATTTAATCCATTTTAGAATAAGGCTGTAACGTAACAAAATGTGGAAAAAGGGAAGGGGTTTGAATACTTTCCGAATGCACTGTATACCAGACTCATGCAGTCACTTTATTCAACCAACATCGGGAAAAACAAAGATACTCTAATTCATATGTCAAAGAGAGCAAGGTACTTTGAAAAACGATATATCCAAACTACTTTGTGATACATTATTACATCTAAACAGATCCCTCTGCAGTCAGATGTTAACATAATGTGTCATTTAGCCTATTAAACACAAAAACTAGATTTCAAGTGAGAATTAGGCCGATCTGATGCCAAAACAGAAAGGAAATGGCTGCCTACTTCACCAACATTTTCTTTTCGCAAAAAAAGTAGTGAGTAGCTCCATTAGTTAGTGACACCACTACATGGCTATAGTATGTAATTAACTACTGAAAACACTGCCAAGATTTGAATTTAGAACAACTACTACCAAGCTACTGCAACATGTAGTTGAATAACATATAGTTCACTACTCCCCAACACTGTGTGTCAGCTAATGCAGGTTACTCCCAGGCAGAGATGTCTCTGAGGTGTTAGTGTCATTCTGACAAGAGAGAAGAGCCCCTCTAACTCTATTACATCTAAGATTACTTCAGTTTGACAGCTTAAGGTGCTGGGCAGAATCAGAATCAAGGTTCTGGGTAGAATCAGAATCAAGGTGCTGGGCAGAATCAGAATCAAGGTTCTGGTAAGGACACATACTGTATGTAATGTGTGTCTGTATGGAAACATGTATGAGCACACAACCTTAACATACAGACTATTCACATTAGGTAAAACTGGTCATGAGAAATGCATAGATGTTAGTGGTGTACACTGCATCAGGTAAAGGATACCCCCACTGCTCATCTCCTGCCAGCGAGCAGCCTTCCTGTCAATGCAAGGGACTTCCAGGTCAATGAGAGACACAGCCTCCTCATCACCGATACCCTTGTCCAGGTAGAACTGCACCAGAGGAAGGACCTCTACAGTACAGAGATACAATATTAATAACACACCTCGGAACCAAACATCCACTTACAAAGAGACTGGTGTCAACCTACCGTATGAAGATGCTGAATAGATGAAGGGCTGTTTGCAGTTGATACACACACTGCCCTGGCTGTTCAGCAGGGGGTTGTTGGTGGAGCAGCGGTAACACATGGGGATCAGGTCCTGGGTTACACACATACACACATTTGTGAAAATACACAAAGTATAACATACACGCTCCACTAGAACTTTAAAAAAGTAAATATACACACATATACACAGACACGCATGTATGCATGCAAACTCACACCTCATTGTCGTGGTATGGTTTGGAGCGGACGGTAAGGCTGCCCAGATCCATTGACTCCTGGAAGCGAGAGGGAACGTGGAGTTCCTGGAGCTTCTCATAGGCATGTCTGGCTAGTTTAAACGCTCCCAGGGTTCTGCTCTGCTTGGCCAACGCATAAAGAGTGTTACTGAGACCCATTGTCAAGGGCAACAAGGTGCTACAAGTAGACATTGCCCTTAGCAACAGATCTGGGGTCAGTTTACTCTCTTCAAATTGAATCCTAACTACACTACATGATCAAAGGTATGTGGACACCTGCTCGTCGAACAGCTCATTTCAAAAGGATGGTAATTAATATGGAGTTGGTCCCCTCTTTGTTGCTATAACATCCTCCACTCTTCTGGGAAGGCTTTCCACTAGACGTTGGAACATTGCTGCGGGGACTTGCTTCCATTCATCCACAAGAGCATTAGTGACGTTGGGCAATGATGTTGGGTGATTAGGGCTCGCAGTCAGCGTTCAAATTCATCCCAAAGGTGTTTGATGGAGTTGAGGTCAGGGTTCTGTGCAGGTCAGTCAAGTTCTTCCACACCGATCTTGACAAACCTTTTATGTATGGACCTTGCTTTGTGCATTGTCATGCTGAAACAGAACAGGGCCTTCCCCAAGCTATTTAAACAAAGTTGGAAGCTCAGAATCATCTAGAATGTAATTCTATGCTGTAGCGTTAACGATTCCCTTCACTGGAACTAAAAGGCCTATCCCAAATCATGAAAAACAGCCCCAGACCAATATTCCTCCTCCACCAAAATTTACAGTTGGCACTGTGCCTTCTGGCATCATGGGAAAATATAAAGAAATCAGCCAAATTATAGACCTCCACAAGTCTGGTTCATCCTTGGGAGCAATTTCCAAACACCTGAAGGTACCACAGTCATCTGTACAAACAGTAGTACGCAACTATAAACACCATGGGCCCACTCAGCCGTCATACCGCTCAGGAAGAAGACGCGTTCTGTCTCTGAGAGATGAACGTACTTTGGTGCGAAAAGTGCAAATCAATCCCAGAACAACAGCAAAGGACCCTGTGAAGATGCGGAGGAAACAGATACAAAAGTATAAAAATCCACAGTAAAACGAGTCCTATATCGACATAACTTGAAAGGCCGCTCAGCAAGGAAGAAGCCACTGCTCCAAAACCGCCATAAAAAAGCCAGACTACGGTTTGCAACTGCACATGGGGACAAAGTTCGTATTTTTTGGTGAAATGTCCTCTGGTCTGATGAAACAAAAATAGAACTGTTTTGCCAAAATGACCATCGTTATGTTTGGAAGAAAAAGGGGGATGCTTGCAAGCCGAAGAACACCATCCCAACCGTGAAGCACGGTTGGCAGCATCATGTTGTGGGGGTGCTTTGCTGCAGGAGGGACTGGTGCACTTCACAAAATAGATGGCATCATGAGGAAAATGTATGTGGATATATTGAAGCAACATCTCAAGACATCAGTCAGGAAGTTAAAGCTTGGTCGCAAATGGGTCTTCCAAATGGACAAAGACCTCAAGCATACTTCCAAAGTTGTGGCAAAATGGCTTAAGGACAACAAAGTCAAGGTTTTGGAGTGGCCATCACAAAGCCCTGACCTCATTCCTATAGAAAATGTGTGGGCAGAACTGAAAAAGCGTGTGTGAGCAAGGAGGCCTACAAACCTGACTCAGTTACACCAGCTCTGTCAGGAGGAATGGGCCAAAATGTACCCAAGGAAGCTTGTGGAAGGCTACCCGAAATGTTTGACCCAAGTTAAACAATTTAAAGGCAATGCTACCAAATACTAATTGAGTGTATGTAAACTTCTGACCCACTGGGAATGTGATGAAAGAAATAAAAGCTTAAATAAAACAATCATTCTCTCTACTATTACTCTGACATTCACATTCTTAAAATAAAGTGGTGATCCTAACTGACCTAAGACAGGGAATTTGTACTAGGATTAAATGTCAGGAATTGTGAAAAACTGAGTTTAAATGTATTTGGCTAAGGTGTATGTAAACTTCCAACTTCAAACTGTATAGTGTATTAGGGTAGGACAGGCCAAAATGAACTTATTGCCTAATGGAAACGTCTTCCGACTCTAGAACAAGAACTCAAGATCGGGGACTGGGCACACAATTGGCACTACACACACTCATCAGAGCTGTGTATGTATGTTAAACATAGCCACTGCCAGCAACCACAAGTCCTATTCTCTCTGTTTGGCTCTGTGATGGGTACACTGATCCTCTCTAAAATAACTACCTTGGCTTTTCCTTTAAAAGTGCTGTGATTAGAGGAATGTATACTTGTGTGTAAGTGTTTGTGTAATCATCCTTGCATGTGTGTGTTTGAGCACAGGAAATTGCTGCCTGTTTGTATTTGTAAGGATTGAGATTGTTGTGCACTGAGGAGCCCTTGGAGAAAGGCAACACCAGGTCAATGACTTGCAGCTGCAGAAGCCCTGTAACTGGGATTCCTCCACTAGCTCCAACAGCTCTCCTCTCTGCTCCTCCAGTCCCAGTATCAGGATTGCTAAAAACTCATCTACTGTTCTGTGATGTATGTGATGCTTTCCGTGACGTTGTGCCACATTCAGACCAGAGCCTGCTAAGACCATAAATCCTGGTTCAAACTTTTCCGAGCGGCACCGTGTGGCCAGAGAGGATTCCAGCTGCAGAGCCCTAATTTCTTTCTGGAAGCCTGGTATTTCCTTCCCCATGCTACTACCCCTTTTTCTCTATGTATATGTGTGTGTGTGTGTGTGTGTGTGTGTGAGTGTGTGTGTGGGGGGGGGGGGGGTAATCAGTGGGTTTGTTTTGGTAAATGAAAATGTGCCTCTTTCTAGCGTCTTCTCTTCCTGCCCATCTCCCTTCACGTGGTCGTGCTGGTCTGTTTCCTCTACCCTGTTTGTTCCCTGGAACCAACTTCCTCTCTCTCTTTTTCCTTAATGTTCTCTATACCTCACCAGGTAATCAGCCTGTGAACTCTATGAACATTTAAGGTGACATTGGACACATAGATTTGAGCATACTGGTTCCGACCTGTAGGATTAATTTTAACATTGGAAGGATACACTTTGGAGATGCCCAGTGGCACGTCCTTGGTGAGGTTGTGTAGGAGGTACCTGGAGATGTTAAAGAGCGTCTCAGGCATATGGGAGCTAAAGGGTTCATCCTGGAGAAAGGAGAAAAGAGAGAGAGGAGGGAAAGGTAGCAAGAAGGGGGAAGAAGGGAGGCAGAGAAGGATGGGAGAGAGAGAGAGAGAGAGGGAAATAGAGGCAGGTAGATGTAGCAGAAAGGGAGAAGGGATGCAGAGAAAGAGACAGAAAATTAGAGGCAGGTAGAGTACCAGGGGGAGGCAGAGAGAGAGAGAGAGAGAGAGCATACCAACATCAATCAAATACACACAGCTTTGGGCATCTTTGTAAGAGTCTCAGAGGCACAATGATCCTGTGTCTGTCCCTCCCCCTCTTCTTCTCCATCTCTCTTCTTCTCTCTCCTGCCTTAAACACTAGTCTGAAGATGATGAATAGCCTGAGCTGTGCCACAGACTCCCTTCACAGCACAGAACACTGCTCTCACAGGGGCTAGGTTCAGAGGCAGGGAGTGTTCATTAGCGTACAGCGCCAGCTAGCTTCCATGGTGTTTGATGGCTCAGCACAGCCAGGTGCCTGGGAGAGTTAAAGTGAGGTATAGAAGGTTCCTGCTCTGGACTCAATCACAGGGATTCCTCACTTCAGGGGTGTGACTAGTACTCTGTGTGTGTGTGTGTGTGTGTGTGTGTGTGTGTGTGTGTGTGTGTGTGTGTGTGTGTGTGTGTGTGTGTGTGTGTGTGTGTGTGTGAGAGAGAGAGAGAGTGAGAGAGAACACAGACAAAGGCCAGGAGTACTGCAGCCACAGCAAACCAGCCTAAAGAGACAGAGTGCTTATAACCAGGCATAGCTTGTTTAGAACCAAGCACTGGCGAGGGGGGTGGTGCTGCTGGTGGGTTATCCTGATTAATTATCAACCAAAGGATTCCAGAAGCATTTCCTATTTCAACTAAGGGACTGAAGGGATTTTTTGCGGTCTACCTTTCTCAACTCTCTCAACCCCGCCTATTCTTAACTTTTTTACTTTTCTGAACTCAACCTCAACTTAGTCTTAACTATACTTACTTGGCTCTACTCTGTCCCTACCTTCAGCTGTGGTGAGCATCTTACTGTGTAACGCTGTATTGAGTGGTAAACATGGTAGAGCTCAGCCAGGTGCTGGAAACGCTTGAACTTCTTCAGCATCTCCTCCTTCCTCTCCTCGTTTTCTGTGACACACACATGCACCCCGCACCCCCCCCCCCCCCACACACACATACACACACACACCAAAATCAAAATGAACCAGTTACAGTAGGAATTCAGTGGTGATAGTAGTAAGAGGTATATTGGTGTCAGTAGACCTACGTACCCCTAGCGATGTCCAGACACTGCATAGAGAGCATCCAGTAATAATATGCTGCGTCATTGAACCTGCTCTCCACCACGGCATTGTGGGTAAGCTGTTCTAACACCTTCACAGCCTCGCTCTGTCGGCCCGCCTTGTGGAAAGCTGCGGTGGGAGGAGAGAAGGGAGGGAAGAGACTTAATTGCAGCGAGGAAGGGGGAACATTGCGAGCCAGAGCGGAGGTTAACACTGCTTCTATTGCATGGACAATAGAGTTTCAGCCTTATAGGAGCTGAGCCCTTTCCCATTATACCCCTTTCATTCTAAGGCTGCAAGAGTTGAACAATATCACAGACACACACTTACACACCAGGGACAATTTGTACTTAACGTATTCGAGACAATGTTTTCCTCATTTTTCACTAGTAACCACAAACAGACATCTTCTAAAACAAACCCACTCCCAAATTTCAAACAGCATGCCACTTAGAAAGCACAACTCCAATAAACATGTGGTCGTTTCCATGCAAAAGGACCCATGAGCACCAATATGTGACGTTCATAGGAGCATGCCACACGTAGGCTTTTATGATATTAACTCATGCAGAATTAAGTGTTTCTTGCTGTAAAATGTAATTTTTTATCGGGAACAGGAGTGGAGAAATATGATTTCTTTCTTTCATCTTGAGAAAATGCAAATGTACAATTAGGGACTGTGCTGTGTAGACTAACCCTGCAACTTTTTTCAGTGACATAAAAGCTGACAGCATTTCACTTTCAACCACATAAAATATGCATCGAAGACAAACTCAAAAACATGTTGGATCGTTTTCACAGCTTTTCATTTCCTTAATACCGATCAACAAACTGATGTCATTTGGAAATCTTGCACGGAAAATCTCCCCATTCCCTAAGTGTCTTTGGCATGCGAGAGAAGCCGAAATGAATGAGAAAAATGTACCGATGTCAACTAGATCGTGGATGCTATATTCATTCTATCGATTTATGACATTCTGGTGAGCATGGCTTTATTTAATATTCTAGAGCATCAAGTAATGACAGACAATGATGAATATTATGTTTATTTATGCATGCAGGGATGGAAACTCATGAGCGGGATTTCAAAGGTGCATGTAAACTGATCCCAAATTAGACCTAAACCGGAATATGAGCTATTATCTGGAATACGCACGTAAACCTACCCACGAGTCCCCTCTCTTTCTATTTACTGTGACCAGCATCCTGACCCACTGAGCACCGGCCGACACCGGACATCAATGGATGCTGAAAAGTAGTTGAAATTTGGTCAGTCCACCGGTCAGTTTTCCGGTCCAATCCGGACCAACCTTGATTTCAACGTCCAGATATCTGATGACCGGACCAGATTTGAACCAACTGTTTCACAGTTTTCAACAACACATTACAGTAAGGCACAGTAGGGTAAAGAAAAGTACAGTTGAGTTCAGTACAGTACATAGTAGAGCACACTTGAGTACACTATAATGTACTGTACTGAACTATACGCTACTTTACTGAACTATACTCTACTTGACTATGCTGTACTCTACTGTTCTGTGTGGTATTGTGCTCTATAGTGCTGTACTTTGATGTCCAAACTTGTTAAACATACTGTAGACGTCTATGGATGGCTCAGATTTGGTCCGGTCCAACCCAACAAAATGTGGTCTTGTTTGGTGGTGGCCCTGATTAAAATAATAGCCAGTGTGTAGGATAATACCCACATATGCAAAGGAGGATATTGCATATTTCTACCTTTGTGTACCTATTCAGGATACATCACCATAAAGGTAATGACATTCATATCCATAATTATGCATTTCTGTGTAGTACAGATCAGGGTCAAATTATGACATTTTGTAACCATAATTCTGTTATCAGGTGTAAATCCACTTCAATTACAATAACCAAAATATATTTTTAGGTGTCATATCATAGCTGACACCACATTCTTTCTGCAGACATCTTTTAATATTAATTCGGAGCAGATCTTTTTTGTGGAAAACGAGGTCACATAAAAAAAACTTTTATGTTTTTACAGAAATTATGTTACCAACTTTTGCATTATTATAAAATGTTTGGTGTGAATTGTTAAAAGTAGTCTTTGTTAAACTTTGAAATCAATGTTTTTTGTTTGGCATACATTTTAAAGGGATACTTCGGGATTTTGGCAGAGGCCCTTTATCTACTTCCCCAGAGTCAGATGAACTTGTGGATACCATTTTTATGTGCTAGCAGATACCTATAGACTTCCAGTCATTATGTTAACGCGTACTAGCATTGGCTCGCGAAACCCACCTCTAACTTCCTTCAAACTGGACACAAGAGACATAATTTGGTATCCACAAGTTCATCTGATTCAAGGGCCTCAGTGCCAAAATCCCAAAGTATCCCTTTAATTGAATTGCCCATGTGTCCTATACACACATACATACATCTAGACACACACACATACATACACACACCCCCCCCCCCCCCGTTGGTGAGGAGTTACAGTCAGTGACCAGTCAGCCCTGCCAGGAGAGGAACCACCAGGGTACAACGCTACAGGGGCCTAAAGTCAATTACAATCACTGTGGTGGTGGCACAATACAGCATTACTGCCCCACTAAAACACAATACAGTCAGCACGACGCCAGATTACTGCCAGGCTGAAACACAGACAGGCCTGTTCAACTCTATACTCCACACACAGAGGATATTATGCAGGATGGATTGGATACAGCACTCAGGGTTTTTTATAGATCAAAAAAGGAGCTTAGGCGGTGGGCGTGGCAGGGGGCGCAATTGGCTCATCGGTGCTGCTGATTTTGAGAGAAATTGTTCTCAAATGTCTACATGGAGATGAGAGAAATTTGGTCAGTTTTAAAGCTAATTTCCTGCAATTCTATGCATTTTGCTGTGGCTAATGCTGTGTTCTTTTGCTCAAACATAATAATAAAATATATTGCTAAATGTATTGTTTTTGGAATTTCTATTCTCCCTGAATGTCTAGCTCCCCCCAACCCCCCTGAAAAATCCCTGGTACTGTACATTAATAGGCATGCAGGGATCATAATTATACACTGAGTGTACAAAAGATTAGGAACTCCTTCCTAATATTGAGTTGCACCACCTTTCGCCCTCAGGAAAGCCTCGTTGGGGCATGGACTCTACAAGGTGTCGAAAGCGTTCCACAGGGATGCTGGCCCATGTTGACTCCAATGCTTACCACAGTTGTGTCAAGTTGGCTGGATGTCCTTTGGGTGGTGGACCATTCTTGAAACACACAGGAAACTGTTGAGCAAAAACCCAGCAGCGTTGCAGTTCTTGACACGCTGAAACTGGTGCGCCTAGCACCTTCTACCATACCCTTTTTTTGTATTTTTGTCTTGCCCATTCACCCTCTGGACACAATCCATGTCTCAATTGTCTTCATCTACACTGACTGAAGTGAATGTAACAGGTGACATCAATAAGGGATCATAGTTTTCACCTGAATTCACCTGGTCAGTCTGTCATGGAAAGAGCAGGTGTTCTTAATATTATGTACACTCAGTGTAAAGCCATGTGGTGATGACAGTTCTTCTGCTCACATGGGTAATCATCATTAAGAGCTGCTTGTTATAGTGCTGATTGGAAATATACATGGCATGTAACACTGTAAGCAGTCAGGACTTGCTCTGTCTCTAACTGAGGATGATGTTTTACAGTGAATAGAGAGAGCAGCACTGCAGAGGGAGGAGTGAAGAACGCTTGGATATAACAACACAGGCCAAGCTTGATATGGATTCCATATGTACCCTATGTTATACGAACTGACAATGCCCTTACAGCCCTCTGTGGTTTTCTGTGATACATTGATATAGTTCTGATTCCAGAATGATCTGAGATATGTCTGCTCAATGTTAGGTGCACAAAATGGGATTTTTATAGAAACTAGTGATAAGATGTTTCAGCCGACATGTTCTTGGCAAAGTTACCACAAAATGTGGGAACATCAAACATCGAGCTCCTATAACATATTGGGATGAGCATTCTCTCTCTTCTCTTTCTCCATCCTCACCTTTCTGTGCCTCCTCAAAGCGGTCGTTCTCAGCCAGCCACTGAGCGTAGGGCACATAGACGTCATCTTTAAACTGGGCATGTTTCTCCACCAGAGCGAAGGCCTGGGGGAGAGAGGGGAAGAAAGGCTCAATCAGATGCCTTACATATAACCAGATTATATCACTTAGAATGTTTATTAGGTTTACTGTATCGTCTGTCTTTGAGGCAATATGCCCAGGATAATTTGCCTAGAAATTGTCAGTGATTATTAACACAGGCTTTAAAACAGACACATCTAGCCAAAACATTAACAGAGCTCATTACTACTGTCATATGTTAAGGTTAGCATATTAGACTGATTTCATGTCATGGTCAATTAGTGTGCAGCTATGGTTGTTTGAGTGACATGCTGTAGTAGAATTGTATGACAGTAGCCTACAGAGGCATACCTGCCTGTCATCTTGATTGATTAACCTAATTGTCCAATAGCAAGACTTTCATTAAGCCTTCCACCTTCTCTTTTTCTCGTCCTTTCTCTCTCTCAGAATCAAATGAACGAACGGGTGAGAAAGCTCCTCACACGCTGTGCATGATTCATACAATATGAATGGGATTTAATGTTGTAGTCTTTTGGCATTCTCTCTGTTTCACAGTGGAAATCACACGTTTGCTCTCAGTTCCACCCATAACTCGCTTAAACACTTAGAACATTTAGTATTTTCTCCATGTCTCCCCAGCTAGCACATAACATTCTGAGAACCATATGTTTCTTAGAGCTTGGTTAGAGTGTGGTTGTCCTATGGTTATTTTACATACAACCTTCCCACAACATTCTGGTAATGGTGCAGGATAACCAGCTAGCACATAACGTTCTGACAACCTTATGTTTCTTAGGTGGGAATTTCAGTACTTCAGCGTAATGTCTCCTACAGGTTTCCTTATTGTTCTATTTAAAGTAATGCTCTCAAATTGCTCCAAGAACAACGTTCTTCTGTGGGAATTTCAGTACTTCAGCATAACGTTTTCTGCAGGTTTCCTCATGGTTCTATTTAATGTCATTTTCTCAGAACATTAAGAAAACGACCCATAAAAAACACAAGTAAACATTATTAACGTTCAAAGAACGTTCTAAGAATGCTATTTATATACATTCAATTTTCAGCGTCACCAAAACTCTATCCTCTATCTTGTTAAGTGTGTTCAGGTGTGTTGGCCCCACCCACTAATTGGCCACACCTAAACTTAATGAGTGCTTGTTTCAATTGAAATGGGGACTATTTTGAATAGACAAAAATCAACAGCTTTGTATGAGTTAAAAAACATTGGCATGCTACAGTAGCTCCATGCTGGTGGCGCAGTGGACTAATTCCATGGACAGAGAACAGAAGATCACAGGATCAAATCGCACGGATACCGTGGCAAAATAAAAATACAAATGTAATGTGTTTACATGACTAATGCCTAACCAAATTAATTTCCATGTGTCCTATCTGTTCTTGGAGTTCAAAACAGTTAACCCAACGATAGCTGTGTTATTAAAAATCTTATTGGAATGTTCTCAGAACATTATTTAATTACCTTCAAATAACCTATCATTTCAGTTTTTAGAACAATAATAAAATATTCCCAGAACCTCCCTGCAACCTAAAAATTAGCATTCCCTGAATAGGCAAAATGTTCACTTCCATTCTCAGAATGTTTAAAATATTTATGGCTTTGTTCCCAGAACTAATGGGAAACCAAAAACGTAAGTTCCCACAACTTCCAAATAACCAAATCTGCTAGCTGGGTCTGTGGTATGCGCTGCTCTGATGGGGCAGTTGAGTCAAAACAGAAACAAGTTCTTAGCTAAGGCTCTTTAGTGCTTTGGACCGCTGGGTGCTTCTCACATTCTAGTCATCCTAGGCAGAGATTTAGAGGAAATCTCTAGCTTGGCTGGCAGCTTTGCTCTGGTTTTATAGAACATGGTTTCAGTTTGTATTGTTCCAGTAAATTTGCAGTGTAATTTTCTTTGTTCTGGGTTAGACCTACACTAAATGGCTAAAAGTATCGTCATTCCAAAATCCTGGGCATTAATATGGAGTTGGTCCCCTCTTTGCGGCTACAACAGCCTCCACTCTTCTGGGAAGGCTTTCCACTAGATGTTGGAACATTGCTGCGGGGACCTGCTTCCATTCAGCCACAAGAGCATTAGTGAGGTCAGGCAATGATGTTGGGCGATTAGGCCTGGCTCATCCCAAAGATGTTCGATGGGGTTGAGGTCAGGGCTCTATGCAGGCCAGTCAAGGTGTTACAAACGGATTTTGACAAACCTTTCCTGTATGGACCTTGCATTGTGCATGGGGGCATTGTCATGGTGAAACAGGAAAGGGCCTTCCCCAAACTGTTGCCACAAAGTTGGAAGCACAGAATTGTCTAGAATGTCATTGTATGCTGTAGTGTTAAGATTTCCCTTCACTGGAACTAAGGGGCCTGGCCCGAACCATGAGAAACAGCCCCAGACCATAATTAATCCACCAAACTTTAGAGTTGGCACTATGCAGTCGGGCAGGACGGGCAGTCGGGCAGTCCGTCGGACTGCCAGATGGTGAAGGGTGATTCCTCACTCCAGAGAACGCGTTTCCACTGCTCCAGAGTCCAAAGGCAACAAGCTTTACACCACTCCAGCCGACGCTTGGGATTGCGCATGGTGATCTTAGGCTTGTGTGTGGCTGCTCGGCCAAGGAAACCCATTTCATGAAGCTCCCGACGAATAGTTGCTTCCGGAGGCAGTTTGGAACTTGGTAGTGAGTGTTGCAACCAAGGACAGATGATTTTTCCACACTACGCACTTCAGCGGTCCCATTCTGTGAGGTTTTGTGGCCATTGTTGCTCCTAGACGTTTCCACTTTACAATAACAGCACTTACAGTTGACCAGGGCAGCTCTAGCAGGGCAGACATTTTAAATTTGACAAACTGACTGGCTGGCATCCTATGACAGTGCCACATTGAATGTCACTGAGCTCTTCAGTACGGGCCATTCTACTGCCTATGGAGATTGCACGGCTGTGTGCTAGATTTTATACACCTGTCAGTAACGGGTGTGGCTGAAATAGCCGAATCCACTAATTTGATGTATGAGGTATACTTTCTGATGAGCCAAGTAAGATACAATACTGTAGCTGTGTCCAACAGGTGTAAGGACCATAAGTGAAATGTGAATGGTTCTGACTGACCTCATCCCAGTGTCGTGCCTCCACGTGCAGATGCACCAGGGCCTGCAGGTCTCCCATCTTGGAGTAGGTCTCAGAGGCATAACCATGGTGCTTCAGCTTCTGGAAGTAGGCCGCACACTTAGCCAGTGGTTCGCGCTCCGCCTTATCCAACTTACGGGCTATGTCAATCAGCCTGATAGGGGAGTTGAGGAGAGATGAGATCAGATGGAGTGGGAGGGTGTGTGTGTGTGTTAATGTGTGTAGTATGGGAAGCTGTCGAGCCTGATAAAGCTTAACGGGGCCAACCAGTCTTTCCCTGTATTTGTTATGCTGGGCCTGCCTTAGCCTAGGTGGTCTGGGCCAGAGTGGGGGTGTGATTGACAAGCAGCAGACACTGGGTCAGAGAGGGAGCCCGTGGGGAGCCCTGATAGGACCACAGGACCAGCCTTATGTATCTGCCTGCTTCCCAATCACACACCCACCACGCTTTCACATGACACCATGACTCACAGGAGGGACAAAGAGAGGAGAACCAAGAGCTGTGTGGGTATGTATGTATGTACAGTGGGGCAAAAAATAATTTAGTCAGCCACCAATTGTGCAAGTTCTCCCACTTAAAAAGATGAGAGAGGCCTGTAATTTTCATCATAGGTACACTTCAACTATGACAGACAAAATGAGATTTCTTTTCTCCAGAAAATCACATTGTAGGATTTTTAATGAATATATTTGCAAATTATGGTGGAAAATAAGTATTGGTGGCTGACTAAATCCTTTTTTGCCCCACTGTATGTATGTATGTATGTGTGTATGTGTGTGCTACCCACATGTCGACCCAGCCGTGTTCTCCTATGATGTCGATGGCTTTGAGGTGTTCTCCTGCAGTCAGGTACATCTGAGCAGCGGCCCGCGGCTCCTTGCTGTTCTTAGCCCAGTCGGCCTGCTTGGACATCAGCATGCGAGTGTTTTTAGGGTCTGCCGCGCCCACAAACTCCTACAGAGGGACAGGAAGAGAGGGAGGGTGGGTGAGACAGACAGGCCCATCTGGGTCAGGGCCTGGAGAGGGGGGACATGGAGTCACATAAACAGGGCCAGGATTCTCCCGCTGGTGTCCTCCAGCGCTAAAATAAATGGCCTCGAGGAACAGATGGCCACACAAATATACAGCAGCCACAAAAAACGCACGCACACACACACACACAGGGGAAAGGAATTAGGCCTGTGTCATCTGCTACAGTGAACACACACACACAAACACAAGATTGTCTCAACTTCAATTGACCCCTTCATCAAAGAATTCCCATTCAACAACTGACACTTGGAAGCGTGTAATGCTACTCTCTGTCTGTCTGTCTGTCTGTCTGTCTGTCTGTCTGTCTGTCTGTCTGTCTGCCTGCCTGCCTGCCTGCCTGTCTGCCTGTCTGCCTGTCTGCCTGTCTGCCTGCCTGCCTGTCTGTCTGTCTGTCTGTCTGTCTGTCTGTCTGTCTGTCTGTGTCTGTCTGTCTGTCTGTCTGTCTGCCTGCCTGCCTGCCTGCCTGTCTGCCTGTCTGCCTGTCTGCCTGTCTGCCTGCCTGCCTGTCTGCCTGTCTGCCTGCCTGCCTGTCTGTCTGTCTGTCTGTCTGTCTGTCTGTCTGTCATTGGAATAGCATACACACCCACAGCCCTGCAAGGCGGGATGCCACCAAGCTTAGATGATTTATTTATTTTGGGGGGGGAGTGGAGGTTGGGTCCCCCAGATAGCATAAGAACACATCATAAGCCATGAAATGTATTTATAGAATTACAGGAAATTAGCTTTAAAACTGCAAAAAAAACGTGTAGAATAGCAGGAAATTACTTCTAAAATAGCAATAATTTTTCAGAGCCTCATGGTAAAATATTATGATATTAGCAAATAAACCTGCACATTTTTCCCTATGCCCCATGGCAAAAAAATGTTTCCTTAAAAATATGTATTTATTTATTTAAAAAATGTAAATGGTGTGCGAGTGTGTATTGCCGGGATGATATATAGCGAGATATCTAGCGATGTATGGGAAGATGAAAAATGTGGAGGAGGTCTGCCAATGTACAGGTCCTCTATTTGGCATAAGTACACAGTGAGTGAAAACACATGCTGGGATCACCTCTACATGCTCCCGTAGTTTGAACGTCTGTGTGTGTGTGTGTGTGTGTGTGTGTGTGTGTGTGTGTGTGTGTGTGTGTGTGTGTGTGTGTGTGTGGGGGGGGTCTCACATGTTTGAACATATTGTATGTAGAGCCTGTGTGCAACGTGCATTAGTGTGTGGGTGTACAGTATAGGCACATTCAAACATTCATCGAAGGTCTGTGAATGTCCAATGTCTAACACTCACCTTTAGCCATACTTGAGGTTATGCGAGTGTGCGAGTACTTGTACTCACCTTAGCGTACTCAAACATGCGCAGGTCCGTGTACATGCTGAGAGCTCTGGAGTCCAAGCCAGTCCTCTTGTAGAGCCTGGCAGCCTCGTGGAATTTCCCCTGGTAGGCATAGACATCCGCAAGGAACAGCTCAGTGTCGCTCTCACCTCTCTTCTTCCTCTCCTGCCAATCCATCGGCATGGACACAGAGAAAGACATGAGCTAACAAAGTGGAGTCAGTTTCACCCTGATACTCCACTATCAGTCCATAGTCTCACGTACACCGAGTTTACAAAACATTAAGAACACCTTCCTAATATTGAGTTGCAGGCCCATGTTGACTCCAATGCTTACCACAGTTGTGTCAAGTCAGCTGGATGTCCTTTAGGTGGTGGACCATTCTTGACACGGGAAACTGTTGAACATGATAAACCCAGCAGCGCTGCAGTTCTTAACACAAACCGGGGCGCCTGGCACCTACTACCATACTCCTTTCAAAGGCACTTAAATATTTTGTCTTGCCCATTCACCCTCTGAATGGCACACATACACAATCCATGTCTCAATTGTCTCAAGGCTTAAAAATCCTTCATCTAATGTTTGAAATGGATTTAAGATCAATAAGGGATCCTAGCTTTCCCTGGATTCACCTGGTCCGTCTATGTCATGGAAAGAGCAGGTGTTCTTAATGTTTTGTACACTCAGTTTATTTCATACAGTATGCACACACAGACACAAAGGCTGTTTCGTGGAATTCAATGATCCATTGTTTCCATGTCTACACTCAACACACAAAAAGAACTGAAAGTCCAAAGCAGCCCTTTTTGAACTCAATATTAACTCATTGCTAGGTGACAATTAAGAACCTTACTGTGATTGTTTTCAATCAAAATAGCTTCTTAGCAAAGAGCAATTTCCCAAGCAAGAATTTTGCTAGGACTGTCTGGGAGTGGTCTGAATGGGGAGGGGAAAACTGAAAACTAGCTGTTATTGGTCTATTAACTAATTTACCGCTTGGTGATGTTACCAGGCAGGCCAAAACTCCATCCCACCAAAACAGGCTGAAATTACAGGTGGTCTTTTCAAATAGCTCTTACACTAAATGTGCATTATCATATTTTTCACAATTTCACAGTATTATTCCAACCTCATAGTGTGGAAATATATAAAACACAGGAAATTCCGTTTTAGACTCCACTGGGCCTTTAATCAGGGAAACGCATGCAATTCCAACAATTCCCTTCCTGTCTCACCTTGATGCAGTGGCGTGTATTCATGGGTGCCAAAAAATGTACTAAGAAAAAAGTCATTAAATAATTTATTTTTCGTCTCTCTGTGTTTTCAGAATTTTCCTTAAATTCACAAGAGGCTGAATATACTGTATCTCTCCAGAGAAAGCATCCGAGTGAGCGAAACAGCGCTCCTCTGTCTCCGTATGTGTAGGCCAGATATCTGGTCATAAAGAGTATGACATTGTTGCAGCACCGTAGCATTGAATGCAAGGGAAGCCATTGACCAATCACTGAGTGAGCTCAACTGTGAATGGTCCCTGGCACACCAAAGAAAAGAGAAGCCAGTTTAGATTTGGCTTCACTCCTATCACAGAGAAATACATCATTGATAGAAACAACTTGAAATGTTGCATCTCGTTATGTTGTTGTCCTCCGGTGGCTAGCTAGCTAAACTTGGCCCTTTCCTAAATTAGCCATGGGTGGAGACAGGGATTTGGACATGTGGCTGTGGTGGAAATCCCCATACTGGCCAATGATTATAATGGGGATTCTGATCCAACCATAAACTGCATTGTGCCCCTGGCCTGAGAGGATGGATGTTCAATAGGTAACTAGATGTAGAAGGCTAATGTTAACTAGCTAACGTTGTCCATGAAAGGAAGTTAGGCTAGCCAGCAAGCATTTTAGCCAGGTAAATAAAAATGATATAAAAGTGTGTACTGTATGACAGTACATAGACTGTTTCGTCAACATGAAAGAGAGGAGGATGGCATTCATTGGCGTTTCTCTGCAAGTAGGGTGAGTCAACATATTTTTTTAACTTGCACAAACGCACACACACACACAAATCAGAACCAGGGAGAGCCACACCATAAATGGTTTTTGGTATTTTTTAATTGTCACTGTATTAGACTAAGCATAGGTGATTAGATGATGTTGACTTGTACTAACTCTCCACGGTTCTAAATCAATGGTTGTTTAGTAGTCCGAAAATGTAGGAAACATGTACTTTCTTGACCATGCTGTAGAACATGTAACTAACTATTGGTTACATGCATTCATTATGCTTTGTGGACTTCACCAGACAGAGGTTGCTCTCTGGTTTTGTGATGAAATAAAGGTGTGATTGAATTTATTTTGCCAATGTCTTCTTATTGTCTCGGCCTTAGGTCTATATATCACGGTCGCAAGGCATATGAACTAACAGGTTATAGAGCAAACAACGCAATAATCACAACAGATATGTTGTAATATGGCATTTGTTTCTGGCTTAGCTTTTTACCCATACAACGCTACTGCTTTGGATGATGTCATGGGCAGCTCTGGTCAGCCAGTAAATCCATCCTGATTAAAGCTATGTGGTCCGTTCTGTTTTCTACAGCCACAAACTCTGATCTTGGATTCATACAATTCAGACTAATTCATTATTCATGTGAGGGGAGTGTGTCTGTGCCATATTGTACCTCAATGCTGTTGATGAGCTCCAGGTAGCGCAGGTCTCGTACTCTGATGAATGCCTGAGAGAGGGAGAGACACACGTGTAAACAGAATGAGTGGAACTCTTACAGTACCCAGAGAATCCACTCAGACCACATCCTTCAGCTATTCTATCACACTAGTCAAACTAGGATGAGAGAGGTTCAACATACCAATAGCTTCAGGCTGCACCATCTAGTGATGGACACTAGCATTGCAGTGGTTCCTGGTTGAGAAAGTGTGTGTGTGTGTGTGTCTGACCTTCTTAGAGGTGTCAAAGTCGAGCCCCTCCAGTGCTTCCGTGGCCAGATCCCTCCAGTCACTGTCAGTCACACCCAGGCAGGCGATCTGATAGGCCTCCTTGAACATCCTCCTCTCCAGATACTGGTACATGGGAGCCGACTAGGGAGAAGGGAAAGGAAGAGGGAACCAGTCAATTCAACATATAACAACTAAACAGAAGAAAAATAAAGCTCAGTTCTTCAAGTATTAGTCTTCCAGCCCACCTGAGGCACCTCCACGGCAGACATGGAGTACACGTGCAGGCAGAAGATCTTGGAGCCGTTGTAGCCCACCACGAAGCCCTGCAGCTTCTGCTGATGCACTGGGAAGTTACTGGCCTTGATGTTGAGGTAGCCACTGCCTGAGAAACACAGCATGTCCTCACACTGGGTGTTCCAGGCTACGCTGTTAGCATTGGGCTCCTGGGAAGTAGGGAAGGAAGATCACAGAGAGAGGGAAGTCAGGGGAAACAGAGGCGAAGGAAAAGAGTGGGACAGCAAGGGAGATGGGTGTTACACTTTACCCCCACAAACATAACCTGTGAACCCTCATTTTAATTTGAAGCCACCTCGACCTTGGCCTTAATAACTCTTGACCCCTAACCTCTGACCTGGAAGAGCAGCTCCTTGGTGTGGATGTCGTAAACCAGGCAGGTGTTGTGTTCGTCCACCACAGCCAGCTTGCTGCGGGATGTACTCATGTCCAGACAACGCACAGACGTAGACTGCTTCAGCAGTGTGATGGCAAATGGGTTGTCAACAAAGATCTTTAGGATCTGAAGAGAAAATTAATACCATAGGATTTGATTGAATTGAGGCACAGGAAATAGCATCTCAATAAGACTAACCTGGATAAATACAAGTAAGTTAGCTAAGAGTTTGTGTGTACTGTATGTCTGTCTGTCAGTCATACTCACAGCTCCATTCTTCAGCCCCACCAGTAGGCCCTCTCTGCCCGGTGGGCCACCAATCACTTTGATGTAGCGAATCAGAGACTCCATAAGCCACTCCTTCTCCTTGATACTGGTGAAGGACAGACACTGCAGCCTCTTCTCCTGAAGAGGAGGGTCAGAGAGGAGACAGTGACAATTTGCCTGACAACTCGCTACATACTGTACTTCATTCTGAGATACTTCATTCTGCCATCATTGAAGTAATTTGTGGTGATGTCAATATGAGGGGTGTTGTACAAAACAAAGTCATCAGCGATTGGATAATTTCTAACCAATCAGAGTATCAAAGGCATTTACGAATTTTCAAAACCCTGCTTTACCCATATGTGTTCTGGATCTGACCCAACTCATCGGTTTCTGGGACTAATTAGAACGTCTAGAATGTGTTTGCGTTCTAGAAATCATTGGGGAGGTACTTAGATCCAGACTCATTGTAGAGAAGAAACTAACGTCTGTGGTCGTGGCGTATCTTTAGGCCAGAGTAAGGAGTTTAGATAGCCAGACAAAGTAAGAATACCACCATGTTAAAACACCGGAGCATCAAACACAGGCACATCTATTTAGTATATTTTATGCATTATCTGGCCACTACTGTAATTCATTCATCACTACCATTTTGTCTACTTTTAATAGTTTACACTTGCTCTTAATATATCCTTCTAATCTTTCTATCCCTATTTTTCATTCTCATTCAATGCTCTGTGAAGATAAAGTCTGATTTGATTTGACACAGACAACCACAGCCCGGTCAGAGGTTAGACAGTCTTAACAGAGAAACCATCAGCCTCAGTTGGTGAAGCTGTAGCAGGGCTATTAGAGGCAGATTTAAAGCACTTCTGTCACACACACACAGATTTAGGGGAAAATAATACACAGAGTTAACTCCGGACTGCTCCCCCTCCCCTCCTCCTCTCTGTCAAACCACAGAGACACAAACCAGAGAGGAAACCACCAGAGACATCCAGCCAGGTTCCACAGTGCTGTGTTGGTAACCTCTCACTCCTCCCTGCCTCATTTAGGCTTTCTGATGGCTGAGGAAAAGAGACTAAGTGACAGAGTCTCTATTTTTTTATGTCACCTTTATTTAACCAGATAGGCCAGTTGAGAACAAGTTCTCATTTTCAACTGCAACCTGGCCAAGATAAAGCAAAGCAGTGCGACATAAACAACACAGAGTTACACATGAAATAAACAAATGTACAGTCTATAACACAATAGAAAACTATATATACAGTGTGTGCAAATTAAGTAAGATTAGGGAGGTAAGGCAATAAATAGTCCATATTGGCGAAATAATGAACATTTAGCAGTTAAACACTGGAGTGATAGATGTGCAGAAGATGAATGTGTAAGTAGAAATACTGGGGTGCAAAGGAGCAAAAAAAGAAATAATAATATGGGGATGAGGTAGTTGGGTGGGCTATTTACAGATGGGCTGTGTACAGATGCAATGATCTGTAAGCTGCTCTGACAGCTGATGCTTAAAGTTAGTGAGGGAGATACGAGTCTCCAGCTTCAGTGATTTTTGCAATTCTTTCCAGTCATTGGCAGCAGAGAACTAGAAGGAAAGGCAGCCAAAGGAGTAATTTGGGGGTGACCAGTGAAATATACCTGTTGGAGCACGTGCTACGGGTGGGTGTTGCTATGGTGACCAGTGAGCTGAGATAAGGCGGAGCTTAACCTAACAAAGACTTATAGATGACCTGGAGCCAGTGGGTTTGGCGACAAATATGAAGTGAGGGCCAGCCAACGAGAGCATACAGGTCACAGTGGTGGGTAGTATATGAGGCTTTGGTGACAAAACAGATGACACTGTGATAAACTGCATCAAATTTTCTGAGTAGAGTGTTGGAGGCTACTTTGTAAATGACATCGCCAAAGTCAAGGATCGATAGGATAGTCAGTTTAACGAGGGCAGCATGAGAGAAGGATGCATTGTTGCGAAATAGGAAGCCTACGCCCTTAAGCTGGGATAGGCAACTAGATTCAGCCGCGGGCCGATTTTTATCAGAGCGGATGGTCGGGGGCCGGGAAATAATTATAATAATTTGTACACTGGAAATTGACCACAACTAAGCCCATACAGAGGTTCTATTGGATTACATGGAGACATAATCACATAATGTCTCTTTTTTTATTTGTGGAAATACTTGGGAACAGATTTCCATGGTAATTGTACAGTCTTTTTTAACAACAAAAATAAATAAAAAACCTTCAAAGAAGAAAAAAAAATGATATTTATTTTTTTACCAAAAACTTTGGGGGTCCCAATAAAAAAAAACACTTGCGGGCTGTTTTTTGCCCACGGGCTGCCTGTTGCCACTCCTGCCCTAAAGGAGCACAGATACAGCTGGAGCCTATAAGAAGGATAGGAAGAAACATCTGGACGACCACTGGCTCTAACCATCCATCTCTGGCCTCTCTCTCTAGGGTGTTTTGGAGTAGCGACGCAGCGCTAACCGCTAATTCACTGGGTTTCAAATATGATAACAGCATGCTAATGTCTCTCGGCAGGGTCTTTCGCAATCTGTCATAGATGCATTAGTATAATTCACATGAGACGATGTCTCTGCAGGCCAGTGTTACTGAGTCAGGCCAAATAGTTTGTGTTGGTATGGCACTTTAGGGACATGCTTATAACGGAGTGTTTGAGAAAAGCCTCAAGCCAAAAGCAAATCCCGGGACAACAGTTATTAATCAAAGTATTTAGTCTAAATACAGACATTAATGTGAGCAAATAATATAACACAACTACCACTATAGTTTAGATGTGTGTCTGGGGGAAGTAGGTGATAGGGTATGATTTTGGGATTGGGTAGAAGTCTCACCTGACACAGGATGATGTGCTGGGAGCAGACCACGAGCAGGTTGCACTCAAACTTTCTGCAGATCTTCTCCTTGATGCGGTAGTGCATGTCTGAGGAGTCGTCAGAGTACAGCTCGTAGATGAGGATCTTCTCAGGCAGCTGGATGGCCAGGCGGTTCCTGTAGATAGCTATCTTCTTCACAAGCTCTCTGCACTTGATCCTCACTGGGCATGAAGAAAGCACAAAAGTAGGAGGCACAGTTAGAACAGGGCATATAATCCCAGTCCCCAATAGTCCTGAATAGACCAGATGGTGTGACTCTACATAGCCTTCCATTGGACCACCGTATTGCTTACACCCATCCAGTTCCATCAGATCTGCTAACACTGAAGAGGTAAAAGATCACGCAACGTGCTACAGATTTGAATTTGAATAAAACAAACAGGCCTTTTCTGAATTCTATAAGAGAAGTACAACACTGTGTACTGTCCAAATCAGAGCTATCCAACCTTGTTCCTGGAGCGCTACTGTCCTTTAGGTTTTCACTCCAACCCTAATCTAGCGCAACCTGATTTTAATAATTAGCTGGTTGATAAGCACAATCAGGTTAGTTACAACTGGGGTTGAAGCGATAACCTACAGGAGGGTAGCTCTCCAGGAACAGGGTTGGGGAGCCCTAGTCTAAATGAATCCACCTTTCTGTTCAGTGATGAGGTGCTGGACGATGACATCGGTCATGCTGTCTCTGTAGGCATAGCGGTCCTTGTACAGGCCGTGCACCGTGCTGAAGATGAGCTGGAAGAAGGCTATGGTCCCATCCTGGCAGCCCAACACCTAAACAGAGGAGAGGAAATGAGAGTTCAATGTAGCAGTGATTCCCATTAACACTTTCATGAAAAGACAGAGAGACAGGGTGTTCCTTCTTTTTGTTAGAGCCCTGTCTGAGACAATGTGGAGATGTCAGCAAGGAGAGATAGCACCTTATGCCCTCCCATATGAGTTGTTAGTATTAATACAATCCAAAAGAAAGATATAGTGATATTACTTCCATGTTCTCTATGGGTGATCACAGATGCTTTCTCCACAAGTTAAAAATAACTCATCTCTAAATGTGTCCCAAAGTGATATGAGGTTGCATCAACACTTGATCTGACAGATGACATCTGTAGCGCTGTCAGTAGCATTTTATCATTTCAGCTCTTCGTTCTTCACAACATGTCTCAGCATCATATCAGCACTATTTAAAATGATAGCGTTCCAATACAGTTCACTTTAGACACACGCACGTAACACTCTCAGACATTTACTCAAATGTACACACACACGTGACGAAAAGAGACACACCACATAGTTGGAGTCAGGTTTGACTCTACAGGTCCACACCCAGGAGCTCTGCTCCCCGATGGTGCCGAGCCGCACCCCATCTTTGGTGTAGAGGGAGGCCTGCTTGTCCGAGCCACCCATCACAATGTACTCCCCCTTGGAGAAGTAGCTGACACAGCAGGGGTCATAGGTCAGAGTTCTGTCCTTCCCAATCTGAGAGAGAGAGGAACAGATATTGAAATTAAGTCTACTTCACATTTATTGACCTTTAACTGAGCTATGCTTGTCTAGGCAAAGGATTTCCCCTGACTTGGGGAATGGCCTATTTTTTACCAGAGCCACAGGTTTGTGCACTATATCGGGAAAGCCTACAGTCCTTAGCCCATCCCCTTAAGCGCCTGACCAAAGAGATGGAAAAACACATACACACTTTCTTGCTTCTAAATAGGCTCTATTGTGCTGGCACTTGAAGTCCTTTTGCGCAACGTCATATCAGTTCCCCGACTCTGTGCATCTGTTTCTCCTCACGCTGAAAAATAACCGCCTGACAGTCCATTCTTTTACCCTGAAATAAAACCCTTTTGGACAACCTCTCTTTTTTCATTACAGACTACTCATAGCACGGTAATCAAAACAGCATGTTCACTTACACTGATAAACAGCCCAGTGACAACACATGAGACTAAGGTTCCATGGCAGGGTAATGAAACAGTGCATATTTGTCTGTAATTACAATATTACCCAGGGGGATATGGGGGAGGAGTAGTGACGGAATCATTATTAAATGGCCAAACAGGATCATTTCCAGTGCAGTGTTACGGTTTCAATAGTCCCTGACAGGCTAATTGCAACAGAAAATACAGGGCTTAAAGGTCTCAGATAGTGGCCTCCTTAAGTGGTTTATGTGTTATTGTGGATGAGTGATAGCACCGAGGCCATTGGGGTTTCGTTGACCAATCACCGGTGGCCATCTGGGAGCACAACCTAAACCTGTGGTCATAACCTAGGCCTCTTGATCTGTCACCAATTCAGTGGTTAGAGTGTCCATCCTGCGATTGGAAGATTGAGAGTTGGATCCTCGGGCCGAGTCATATCAAAGACTGTAAAAATGGGACCTAATCCATCCTTGCTTGGCACTCAGCATGAGATAGATTGGGGGTTGCGATATACTAACGTCCTGTGTACTTGGCTCATGCTCCTGCTCCCATGAGCTGTTTCGGCTCATACAAGTCAAGACTCATGAAGCGCTACTTACTTGATCTGTATGTAACAACTTTGTGTCCTGCACACCAATGTGCTACACAGTAACTTCCGGCGCCGACAGAGATGGCCGCCTCGCTTCGCGTTCCTAGGAAACTATGCAGTTTTTTGTTTTTTTACGTGTTATTTCTTACATTAGTACCCCAGGTCATCTTAGGTTTCATTACATACAGTCGAGAAGAACTACTGAATATAAGATCAGCGTCAACTCACCATCAGTACGACCAAGAATATGTTTTTCGCGACGCGGATCCTGTGTTCTGCCTTACAAACAGGACAACGGAGTGGATTCCATGCAGCGACCCAAAAAAACAACTCCGAAAAAGAGGGAAACGAGGCGGTCTTCTGGTCAGACTCCGGAGACGGGCACACCGTGCACCACTCCCTAGCATTCTTCTTGCCAATGTCCAGTCTCTTGACAACAAGGTTGATGAAATCCGAGCAAGGGTAGCATTCCAGAGGGACATCAGAGACCGTAACGTTCTTTGCTTCACGGAAACGTGGCTCACTGGAGAGACGCTATCCGAGGCGGTGCAGCCAACGGGTTTCTCCACGCATCGCGCAGACAGAAACAAACATCTTTCTGGTAAGAAGAGGGGCGGGGGCGGGGGCGTATGCCTTATGACTAACATGACATGGTGTGATGAAAGAAACATACAGGAACTCAAATCCTTCTGTTCACCTGATTTAGAATTCCTCACAATCAAATGTAGACCGCATTATCTACCAAGAGAATTCTCTTCGATTATAATCACAGCCGTATATATCCCCCTCCAAGCAGACACATCGATGGCTCTGAATGAACTTTATTTGACTCTTTGCAAACTGGAAACCATTTATCCGGAGGCTGCATTCATTGTAGCTGGGGATTTTAACAAGGCTAATCTGAAAACAAGACTCCCTAAATTTTATCAGCATATCGATTGCGCAACCAGGGGTGGAAAGACCTTGGATCATTGTTACTCTAACTTCCGCGACGCATATAAGGCCCTGCCCCGCCCCCCTTTCGGAAAAGCTGACCACGACTCCATTTTGTTGATCCCTGCCTACAAACAGAAACTAAAACAAGAGGCTCCCACGCTGAGGTCTGTTCAACGCTGGTCCGACCAAGCTGACTCCACACTCCAAGACTGCTTCCACCACGTGGACTGGGACATGTTTCGTATTGCGTCAGACAACAACATTGACGAATACGCTGATTCGGTGTGCGAGTTCATTAGAACGTGCGTTGAAGATGTCGTTCCCATAGCAACGATTAAAACATTCCCTAACCAGAAACCGTGGATTGATGGCAGCAATTGCGTGAAACTGAAAGCGCGAACCACTGCTTTTAATCAGGGCAAGGTGTCTGGTAACATGACCGAATACAAACAGTGCAGCTATTCCCTCCGCAAGGCTATCAAACAAGCTAAGCGTCAGTACAGAGACAAAGTAGAATCTCAATTCAACGGCTCAGACACAAGAGGCATGTGGCAGGGTCTACAGTCAATCACGGACTACAGGAAGAAATCCAGCCCAGTCACGGACCAGGATGTCCTGCTCCCAGGCAGACTAAATAACTTTTTTGCCCGCTTTGAGGACAATACAGTGCCACTGACACGGCCTGCAACGAAAACATGCGGTCTCTCCTTCACTGCAGCCGAGGTGAGTAAGACATTTAAACGTGTTAACCCTCGCAAGGCTGCAGGCCCAGACGGCATCCCCAGCCGCGCCCTCAGAGCATGCGCAGACCAGCTGGCCGGTGTGTTTACGGACATATTCAATCAATCCCTATACCAGTCTGCTGTTCCCACATGCTTCAAGAGGGCCACCATTGTTCCTGTTCCCAAGAAAGCTAAGGTAACTGAGCTAAACGACTACCGCCCCGTAGCACTCACTTCCGTCATCATGAAGTGCTTTGAGAGACTAGTCAAGGACCATATCACCTCCACCCTACCTGACACTCTAGACCCACTCCAATTTGCTTACCGCCCAAATAGGTCCACAGATGATGCAATCTCAACCACACTGCACACCGCCCTAACCCATCTGGACAAGAGGAATACCTATGTGAGAATGCTGTTCATTGACTACAGCTCGGCATTCAACACCATAGTACCCTCCAAGCTCGTCATCAAGCTCGAGACCCTGGGTCTCGACCCCGCCCTGTGCAACTGGGTACTGGACTTCCTGAAGGGCCGCCCCCAGGTGGTAAGGGTAGGCAACAACATCTCCTCCCCGCTGATCCTCAACACTGGGGCCCCACAAGGGTGCGTTCTGAGCCCTCTCCTGTACTCCCTGTTCACCCACGACTGCGTGGCCACGCACGCCTACAACTCAATCATCAAGTTTGCGGACGACACAACAGTGGTAGGCTTGATTATCAACAACGACGAGACGGCCTACAGGGAGGAGGTGAGGGCCCTCGGAGTGTGGTGTCAGGAAAATAACCTCACACTCAACGTCAACAAAACTAAGGAGATGATTGTGGACTTCAGGAAACAGCAGAGGGAACACACCCCCTATCCACATTGATGGAACAGTAGTGGAGAGGGTAGCAAGTTTTAAGTTCCTCGGCATACACATCACAGACAAACTGAATTGGTCCACTCACACAGACAGCATTGCGAAGAAGGCGCAGCAGCGCCTCTTCAACCTCAGGAGGCTGAAGAAATTCGGCTTGTCACCAAAAGCACTCACAAACTTCTACAGATGCACAATCGAGAGCATCCTGTCGGGCTGTATCACCGCCTGGTACGGCAACTGCTCCGCCCTCAACCGTAAGGCTCTCCAGAGGGTAGTGAGGTCTGCACAACGCATCACCGGGGGCAAACTACCTGCCCTCCAGGACACCTACACCACCCGATGTCACAGGAAGGCCATAAAGATCATCAAGGACATCAACCACCCGAGCCACTGCCTGTTCACCCCGCTATCATCCAGAAGGCGAGGTCAGTACAGGTGCATCAAAGCTGGGACCGAGAGACTGAAAACCAGCTTCTATCTCAAGGCCATCAGACTGTTAAACAGCCACCACTAACATTGAGTGGCTGCTGCCAACACACTGACACTGACTCAACTCCAGCCACTTTAATAGTGGGAATTGATGGGAAATGATGTAAATATATCACTAGCCACTTTAAACAATGCTACCTTATATAATGTTACTTACCCTACATTATTCATCTCATATGCATACGTATATACTGTACTCTATATCATCGACTGTATCCTTATGTAATACATGTATCACTAGCCACTTTAACTATGCCACTTTGTTTACATACGCATCTCATATGTATATACTGTACTCGATACCATCTACTGTATCTTGCCTATGCTGCTCTGTACCATCACTCATTCATATATCCTTATGTACATATTCTTTATCCCCTTACACTGTGTACAAGACAGTAGTTTTGGAATTGTTAGTTAGATTACTTGTTGGTTATTACTGCATTGTCGGAACTAGAAGCACAAGCATTTCGCTACACTCGCATTAACATCTGCTAACCATGTGTATGTGACAAATAAAATTTGATTTGATTTGATTTAGTAGTTTCTATTAAGCAAAGTTGCTCTTTTCAATATCTTTCACCATTGCATTTTTAGTATATTTTATGTTTTATTTTATGTTAGACATGTAGACTATTTATTCATTTGCTGTGGAAACAAACCCAAAATGTTTATCTAACATGTTCCCACTATCCAGATGGGCCGGAAGAAGGCAAAAACATGTATTAAATTCCAGACGCCTGAAGTAAATGTTGGGGAGATGGTTCACGGACATGCGTTTTGCAGACACACACCTGTTTTCCACTGAGCTGGTAGAAGGATAGCTTCTGCCCCCAGTCTGCCACAGCCAGGATGTCATTGTGCTCATCCCTAAGAGAGACACTCCAACATGAGTTTATATTTTCCACTTTAACATTCTGACAATTAAACTGGATTTAGAAAGATTTCAAATCTTATTCACCCAAAAGGTACATTAAACCCTACATCTCACTGGTATGGTAAAAGTAAGTGTCCTATATCATTGTGTTGCCTCCAAACATATAAATCTAGACCTAACCAAAGTATTTCCCTGAGCTTTGATGTTACCTTTCTCAATTTCTCTGTCCTCCCTCTCTGCCTTCCCTACCTGAGCTGGCTGAAGTGGTCTGGATCAGAGAACCCTCCCTGCAGCATGGGCTCCTCCTCCTCTCCTTCAGGCCTGTCCGTCTCTGCTCCTCTTCCTACCTGCCTCTCTCTCTCCAGCTGCCTGCCTAGCCCCAGGACCTCTACCCTGCTACTGCAGCTCTGGCTGTAGGCGGTGTCAATGAGCAGGCACAGGGGCTCTGGCATGCTGCTGTCCACATCCACCGCCTCGTCGTCCTCTCCCTCACAGAAGGGCATCCACTTCCACCAGTCCCTGTCAGAGCCTGCCTGGTCAAACACTGACACTTGCTGGCTGTCTACAGGCCATACACTGTCATTCTCTGATTTTCACTACCATGCTTGTTTCACATTGTGAACTGGCAGCTTAAAAAGACTCAATCCAGAGAAATATCACTCAGAAAAAAATGTATTATTGTTGATTTCAAAAGCAATAAACCTTTACTCTCCAAGACATTGCACACACAGGTTTAAAATGTTTTACACAGCAAAAAGCCCACATGAGAGGTGAGTGACTCACTTGGAGGGGTTCCATGCGATGGACCAGATAGGAGAGGAGGATCCTCCTGGTCGCTCTATTTTCACCTTCTCCTCTCCGTTCTTATTCCTGATGCTCACCACCCCGTTCATCATGCCCAGGGCCAGGTACTGACCGTCGTTGGTCCACCTGTGGTCAAAAGAATTATGACAATACTGACCATAAGAGAGGCTATCCAAACAAAAAGGAGAGCAGCAATTTCTCAATACTCACCCACAACATGTTATCTTGCTGTTGACTTTGTGCTTGGATACAGATTTCTGTTCTGGGGACCACAGACCTAGAGAGAGAAACAAATTATACAGATGCTGCTCTTATGACTGCATGTCTTCAACACCCCTTTAACCCCTTCCCTGTAGAGGTGTAGAGGACAGGACAATCCCAGTGTACCACTCACCAAAGTCCCCAGAGGAGCAAGAGGCCAGCTGGTGGCTGACTGGGTTGTAGGCAACACACTGGATGGAGTCATTATGTCTGAGGAGCAACATACAAACAAAATATGCATAGTGAGTGAGCCAGGAGTGACCTCAACAGAACATAATGCTACTGATAATGTTGTAATGTGTGTAATAATCATAGAGATCCTATTAAATTATTCTAATTCCTAATTCTGTGGTAATAATGATCACTCACGTATATTTCAAAATACCCTCCAGTTTAGATGTCCAGATGATGATGCTTTTGTCAGCAGAACCTGAGGCAAACCGTTTCCCTACAGAGAAGCACAATGTGAGACCCAACAGACTCGTGTTTGTTAATTGGGAACATCCAGATTGGTGTGTTAAGAGTATACTGTACTAAGTACCATCTTTGGCGTAGGCAACACAGTACACTGTGTCCTTGTGTCCTTTCAGAGGCTGAATGAGAGTTCCATCTGATGTGTCATACACCTGGAAAGACAATATGCAATACTTATTGTATGCAATTCCACTCTCCTCAACTTAGCTATGATTCGAAAACCAATGGCATCATCATCATCATCCCCAAACTCACCAAAACACGATTCCCAGCTGCCACAATAAGCTGGCTGCCATCTGGTTTGAAGGCAAGGTCGTAGATACTAGGGAGAAAATGTACTGCAATCACAATATGCTGAAAACCTGTTTCAATTATGCTATTAAGCCATAGGTAGCTGCTCTGCTAGTTAGCATTAATGTTCTAGCTGTGCTTAGCCACGCAAACAGATTACCTAGCTAACTAGCAACGTTATCACTCGTTAGTAGACAGATCATTTATTTTAAGATTGCATGAAATGGATGGTGAAAATCTTAGTAAACAAAGCTAGTTTGCTACAGTTGGCTAACTAGCTAGCTAGCCAGCCACTGCGGGAGTTTACATAGTAACCGCCGTTGCTATCAACACTGCCAACTGCAACATCAGGCCTGTTGATAAAACTGTAAATGCAAAGGCTAGATTACCATTGCTGAACTTTGTCGCGATCATGTACTTTGTCAATCCATGTAGGAACTGCCCTCATTTTGCCTTTTTAACAAATTAAACAAATTAAAGATACACGTTAGGTTGTTCAACAGGTTGCTGTCTTTTCGTGGGGCCGAGGATCGTTTACATGGCAGGACCTGCTTGCTTACTTGTGCGCAGACTCCCTTCCCTCTTTCCTGTCCTCCTTCCTGTGTTCTGCGCATGAGTCAAGCAGAGTCGCTCACAAAGTAGTTCACAGAACTTCATACAGCACAACGGCAGATACAATTTATCCAAAGATGTTGATGTCATGTCTCCGAAATGACTAGCACCCGACAACTTTATTAAACTTGATCATTAAGTAATATGCAACATTTTTCTAGAACAGCATGTGATGATGAGGCATGTAAACAAAACACAGCTGTCAGATCAAGCCTCTGCAAATGCATTACTTAGCTAGTTAGTTAAGTTAGCTAGTTAGTTAATAGTCACCTATTTTCCCAATCCCTATAACATGATGGACAGTGGATTGACTGTTCTAATTCATATTTTTGTTAGTGGCAGCTAGGTATAGAGCTTCAACCCCAGATAGATTGAGAGAGCAACATCATGACTGAAGATGAGAGGGAGGACTGGAGCATGAGGATCTCAGCCACATGAAACTCAACAGGGGACAGTCAGCTCCATCACAGGCTGTGAGAGGGACAGTCCACTTTTGATAAAAGTTGTGTTTCAACCTACTGACACCAACAACACGGTCACAACCAGGCTAAAAAACAATGACCTCAACACAGAGAACACCATCACTGACACACACTAATCCTGATGGAGAGACAGATGCTATGGCTGTTCCTGGTTCAGATATGACGGTTAGAAAACAAGCTGGGTCCAATCCATCATATGCTCTCATTCTCAAGTCTTGTTGCATGTAAACATCACTGAAGTATGTCTGTATCTTACTGTCAGGGCTAGGGGCTAAGTGCATTTCAGAGTGAGATCATAAAGTCGGATCAATAATTCCTCATGAGGTAACTGATCTGTCTACCTCTGCAGTCCCCTGGGACAGAGGTTCCGTCCAGAGTGTCTCATCAAGCCTTCCTTCCTTTCGGAGGGGATCTACAGATAGACAACTTTGATGTCACAACAGCCAGGAGTGGCAGTGCAGCTGTGACCCCACAGCCCAGCCAGGAGAGACAGAGGAATGGTCATCAGGAACACACACGTCACACCTAAGGTCACTGATAACAGGTAAAACACATACAGGCAGGACACAGACAGGCAGGACACAGAGGAGAATATGGAAGAGGGGGGTCGAATATTACGCCTTTCTCCAAATAACACAAAAAGAGCCTCTTTCGCAAAATCCTACAAGCAGAGAACTCAGAGTTAGAGGAAAAGGCACTTTGTCAATTCAGTATACCCCTGACAGACCTCCCTTGGCCAGGTGAATCACAGACAGGCAGCTGGGAGAGACACAGAAACTGGCCGCACATCAGACACCAATGAGGACATTAACAAAAGAAACATACAAACCTCTGTGAGAAGGGGTGATGATGATGGTGATGACAATGAGACTGAGAGGCGTCTGCAGGCTGTGTCGGCGGAGCCAGTTGATGATGTCGTACTTTAGAAGAGCCCCCAGAGGAGGCCATGGCTGCTGAGAGAAAAGCTGGTCAGGCTGGCCCCGCCCACTGAGCTACAGGACGCTCTCATTGGTCAAGGAGAGTGGTTTCCTGTGTCACCTTTAAATGTCCCAGTCCTTAGGGTGCCATCTGCTTCTGAGAGGGGGAGGCTGAGGGTGAGAGAATGGGGGAGGGAAAGTGTGTGGGGGATATAGAGGCAGAGGTGAATTATGAAGTGCTGCTATCATCTCCCCAGACCACTAGAGGACGCTGTACACCACTAAAAGATCCCCAGAGCAGTGTGTGTGTGCATTGTGCTATGAGTTATGATGCGTAATGTGTATTTACTATGATGCCTAGATATAGAAAATGTTTTACATCTTCTTGGACCAGGTTTCAGTGTATTGACCAATAACATGTTCAATGAACTATTAGGAGAGAAACAGAAGACCAGTCCTTCTTTCAGTGGGAAGTAACTGAGAGATTTCATAATTTAATAAATGGTTGAGCTTAACAGAACTTGCCATTCTTGGAGAGAAATGTCAGTTTAATAAAAAACAGTGTTTATTTGTTATCAAAAACCCCTTTTTCTTAGATCTGCAGTCTGTCCCGGCACAGGTCTGAGACCCCCAGGAGGAAGTGGACCACTCTTCGCTCCCCCTTCCAGCTGGTGCAGGAGACCCTGCTCCATGACCCCTGGAAGCTCCTGGTGGCCACCATCTTCCTCAACAATACCAGGTTTTCCATTTTTCCTTTCAGGATGAAATGCAAATATTTTATGCTAAAAAACAAAATATTGGATTTAAGTGACGGATTTAGATAAGGTTAACTTTGTGTGTATATTTGTGTGTGTGTGTGTTTACATAGGTAAAACCTCAGGATCATAAACTGAACAAGTACCATGCCTGGTTGTGGGAGAACCATGGGAGGTTGGGAATCTGAACTATGAGGAACTGCAATGTCACATTTTATCACAACCTGTTTTATTAATGGATTATTATTATTATTATTATTTTTATTCATTATGCTTTTAACCTGGCGGACATACCGGTATCTCTTGGAAATAATCCAGAGATGAGCCTACTACTGATCCCATCTACTCTCAAGACTCAGTAGTAACATTCCATTGTCTTATCAGTAACAAAGCAACTGTCACTCAACACGATTGTATTACATAAACTGTTTAATCATGTTTTATTAAAAGCCTATTGACAAATTTCTATTGAATTGGACTTTGATGTTGAGCCTCTGGAAATGCAACTGATAAATCAATCAAATGTATTTATAAAGCCCTTTTTACATCAGCAGATGTCACCAAGTGCTTATACAGAAACCCAGCCTAAAACTCCAAAGAGCAAGCAATGCAGATGTAGAAGCACAGTGGTTAGGAAAAACTCTCTAGAAAGGCAAGAATTTATGAAGAAACCTAGAGAGGAACCAGGCTCAGAGGTGTGGCCAGACCTCTTCTGGCTGCACCGGTGGAGATTATACTGTAAGTATACATAGCCATTAAGGCTAAATTGTTCTTCAAGATGTTCATAGATGACCAACGGGGTCAAATAATAATTACAGTGGTTATAGAGGGTGCGACAGGTCAGCACCTCAGGAGTAAATGTCAGTTGGCTTTTCATAGCCGAGCATTCAGAGGTCGAGAGAGCAGGTGCGGCAGAGAGAGGGAGAGGGATGGAGGAAACAGCAGGTCTGGGATAAGGTAACAGGTCTGGGATAAGGTAGCAGGTCTGGTGAACAGGTCAGGGTTCAAAAGCCGCAGGCAAAACAGCAGAAATTGGATGAGCAGCACGGCAAGTTAGCACATCTGGTAAACGGGTCAGGGCTCCATAGCCACAGGCAGAACAGCAGAAACTGGATCAGCAGCACGGCAAGTTAGCACATCTGGTAAACGGGTCAGGGCTCCATAGCCACAGGCAGAACAGCAGAAACTGGATCAGCAGCACGGCAAGTTAGCACATCTGGTAAACGGGTCAGGGCTCCATAGCCACAGGCAGAACAGCAGAAACTGGATCAGCAGCACGGCAAGTTAGCACATCTGGTAAACGGGTCAGGGCTCCATAGCCACAGGCAGAACAGCAGAAACTGGATCAGCAGCACAACCAGGTGGACTGCGGACGGGGACAGCCAGGATTCGTCAATGCCAGGTAGTCCTGAGGCATGGTCCTAGGTCTCAAGTCCTCCGGGAGGAGAGAGAGAGAGAGTGAGAGAAAGAGATGTGAGAATTAGAGAAATCAGTGGAGATTTTGAGTAGCCGTGTGCCACCACCGCAATGACCAGATGATCTCAGACTATGAGATAAAACATAGTCAGATGCAGAAAGAGCAGTTGGAGTAGCAGTGTAGGGGTGAATTAAATTAAGGTTAAATAAAATTTTAAAAAATGTGGGTCACCTGTCTTTCACGAGGTCACCAAATTAAACAACTTTGACAGGATTGTTCTTTAATAAATAACCACAGACCATTCCCACATTCTCAAAAATATAAATATTGTTTTATTATTCAAACTTTTGAATGTCCATGTGTCTCCCTGTGTTCCACAGTTTACATTCCAATCTCGAACACTACAGAGCATAGAGGCTGCGCATTTTATTACCCACAATAAAACAGCCAACTTCCCGCTCTACCCCCTCTACGAGAGAGAGAGCACGCTGTAGAGCGGACCTACTGTAACCTGGTCCTTCAAATCGTCACAGGAGAGTTATGACATTGGCAAAGTGGGCAAACTTAGGCAAGAAAAGCCAACAACGAACAGTAAGCCATCGTACTCATGTATAAAACAACAAATAATGAAAGAAAAGCATTTTACATTTTTTTGAAGTTAGTGTGGGAGAGGTGGAAAAAATATTGTTATCAATAAATAATGACAAATCCCCTGGCATTTACAACTTAGATGGAAAGCTACTGAGGATGGTAGTTGACTCTATAGCCACTCCTATCTGTTATATCCTTAATATGAGCCTAGAGGAAAGTCTTTGTCTTTAGGCCTGGAGGGAAGCCAAAATCATTCCACTACCCAAGAGTGGTAAAGCGGTCTTTACTTGTTCTAACAGCAGACCTAGCAGCTTGCGGCCAGCTCTTAGCAAACTCTTGGAAACAATTGTGTTTGACCAAATACAATGCTACTTCTCTGTAAACAAATTAACAAAAAAAAAAAGCATGCTTTTAGAGAAAGGCACTCAACATGTACTGCACTGACACAAATGACTAATGATTGGTTGAAAGAAAATATTGTGGAAACTGTACTGTTAGATTTCAGTGCAGCCTTTGATATTATTGACTATAACCTGTGGTTGAGAAAATGTGTGTTATGGCTTTCCAACCTCTGCCATAGGGGAATTCAGACCTGTCTATCTAATATAACTCAGTGTTTTCTTTAATGGAAGCTCTAATGTCAAACATGTACAGTGTGGTGTTCAGCAGGGCAGCTCTCTAGGCCCTCTACGCTTTTGTATTTTTGCCAATAACCTGCCACTGGCATTAAACAAATCATGTGTGTCCATGTACAATACCAGTCAAAAGTTGACACACCTGCTCATTCAAGGGTTTTATTTATTTGTACTATTGTTTCCATTGTATAATAATAGAGAAGACATCAGAACTATGAAATAACACATATGGAATCATGTAGTAACCAAACAAGTTTTAAACTTAGATTATTCAAAGTAGCCACCCTTTGCCTTGATGACAGCTTTGCACACTCTTGGTATTATCTCAACCAGCTTCATGAGGTAGTCACCTGGAATGCTTTTCAATTAACAGGTGTGCCTTGTTAAAAGTTCATTTGTGGAATTTTTTTCCTTCTTAATGCATTTTAGTCAATCAGTTGTGTTGTGAAAATGTAGGGGTGGTAAAACACAAAGTCCATATTATGGCAAGAACAGCTCAAATTAGCAAAGAGAAATTACATTCCATCATCACTTTAAGACATAAAGATTAGATAATACTGAAATTTACAGCCGCAAAAAAAGTGCAGTCGCAAAAACCATCAAGCGCTATGATGAAACCGCCACAGGAAAGGGAAAGGGGATACCTAGTCAGTTGTACAACTGAATGCCTTGAACTGAAATGTGTCTTCCGCATTTAACCCAACCCCTCTGAATCAGAGAGGTGTGGGAGGCTGCCTTAATCGACATCCACGTCTTTGGCGCTCGGGGAACACTCGGTTAACTGACTCACTCAGGGGCAGAATTACAGATTTTTGTCTTGTCAGCTCGGGGATCCAGCAACATTTTGGTTACTGACCCAATGCTCCAACCACTAGAAGGAAGACCCAGAGTTACCTCTGCTGCAGAGGATAAGTTCATTAGAGTTACCAGCCTCAAAATTGCAGTCCAAATTAATGCTTCACAGAGGCCATGGTCAAATTGCTGAAACCACTACTAAAAGACACCAATAAGAAGAAGACACTTGCTTGGTTCCAAGAAACACGAGCAATGTACATTAGACCAGTGGAAATCTGTCCTTTGGTTTGATGAGTCCAAATTTGAGATTTTTGGTTCCAACCACTGTGTCTTTGTGAGACGCAGAGTAGGTGAACAGATGATCTATGCATGTGTGGTTCCCACCATGAAGGATGGAGGAGGAGGTGTGATGGTGTGGGGGTGCTTTGCTGGTGACACTGTCTGTGATTTATTTAGAATCCAATGCACTCTTAACCAGCCTGGCTACCACAGCATTCTGCAGCGATACACCATCCAATCTGGTTTGATCTTAGTGGGACTATCATTTGTTTTTCAACAGGACAATGACCCAACACACCTACAGGCTGTGTAAGGGCTATTTAACCAAGAAGGAGAGTGATGGAGTGCCTGTCCTCCACAATCACCTGACCTCAACCCAATTTAGATGGTTTGGGATGAGTTGGACCGCAGAGCGAAGGAAAAGCAGCCAACAAGTGCTCAGAATATGTGGGAACTCCTTCAAGACTGTTGGAAAAGCATTCCTCATGAAGCTGGTTGAGAGAATGCCAAGAGTGTGCAAAGCTGTCACCACCCCTACCTTGTCACAACACAACTGATTAGCTCAAACGCATTAAGAAGGAAAGAAATTCCTCAAGTTAATTTTTAAGAAGGCACACCTGTTAATTTAAGTGCATTCTAGGTTACTACATCATGAAGCTGTTTGAGAGAATGCCAAGAGTGTGCAAAGCTGTCATCAATGCAAAGGGTGGCTATTTGAAGAATCTCAAATATAAAATATATTTTGATTTGCTTAACACTTTCTTGGTTACTACATGATTCCATGTGTGTTATTTCATAGTTTTGATGTCTTCACTATTATTCTACAATGTAGAAAATAGTAAAGATAAAGAAAATTTGAATTAGTAGGGGTGTCCAAACATTTGACTGGTACTGTAGTATGCTGATGATTCAGCCATGGTCAAAACATATAGATTCAATGGTTGTAAAGATGGGGAGAGGTCTGTTCGTAATAAAGAGACACCACACTCCACAAAGCAAGTCCTGCAGGCTCTCGTTTTATCTTATCTTGATTATTGTCCAGTCATATGGTAAAAGTGCTGCAAAGAAAGACCAAGTTAAGTTGCAGCTGGTCCAGAACAGAGCAGCATGTCTTGTCCTTCATTGTAATCAGACTGCTAATATTAAAACTATGCATGCCAGTCTCTCTTGACTAAGAGTTGAGGAAAGACTTCTTGTTTTTATAAGAAACAATGTGTTGGAAATTCCAAATTGTTTGCATAGTCAACTTACACACAGCGCTGATACACAAACTTACCCCACAAGGGGTCCGTACCGGAAGATAACGTCACTGACTCAACCCACTCAAGTCGAGTATAGTGAAAAAAGCCTGGCCTCTTTTGATAAAACATGTCCCTTTTTTCTAGTGGAGATGAATGTGTTCCTTTATTGGGGGTACTGAATACTCTCTATCAATCTAGCTCTGTACAGCCATCCTCTGGCTATAGCTCACCCAGCCCTAGTTCACATGCTAATAAACATTCTTCAATAGGACACCAGTGCATTGAACTATGCTCGGCTCCAGCTTTTTCTCAGGTCTGTACACGAGTAACCTGATTCCCAAGGCAACCTTGCCAGACCCAGGTGAATGCATTTGTTTGTACTATTCCTATTTAAATCCAAGTTATCATAGTCTTGAAAGTAAATATTTGAAAAGGAAGTAGTTTGCATGTTTAATTCAACAATTTACTATTATGAAAATGTACTTCTGTTATGTGTGAAAGTTGACTGACCCTTTAGAAGTGTTTAACACACAAAGACTGGACCACTGCTGGGGAAACCCAAAGCACAACTCTGTCTATGGAATGAAACTTTGATGTTTCGAAGGAATGGTTTACTATCAGTTTGAACTGTGCATGTTTGACTATTTGAGCGTTGTGTTTGTACTGTGCATGTTTGATTTATGTTTCTCAACATCACCACAGCTGCTGTTCGCCAGAATTCCACACCTGTGTCTATTCCTCGATGCACACCTGTGTCTATTCCTCGATGCACACCTGTCCTACAAAGTCGCTACCATATGGTCATTCCCCTGACATTGCCCATCATCTGACCTGCCTCTGCAGCACTGACAGTCAGCCAGGTGTGAATTGACTCCAAGATACAGCAAATTCAAGTGTTTACATAATTTTTGCCTGCTTTTGTGTGAAAACTTCCAATCTGGCTGGCAGTTTGTCCCCAGACTGTAACCCCTCTGGTCCGTAGGCAGACGGTCAGCCTGGAGACCCCTGATGTGCATCACCACAACCACCTGAGGGCACTAGTCATGCACAGAAAGGAGCACTACAGGAGAGTTTGCCCAGTAGTAAAACATAAGCCCAATACTGATATGAAAATGGCACATTTCCTTTTTGTTCGTCTTTTAAATTTTTTTAGCCTTTTTTCTCCCCAATTTCGTGGTATCCAATTGTTAGTAGCTACTATCTTGTCTCATCGCTACAACTCCCGTACGGGCTCGGGAGAGACGAAGGTTGAAAGTCATGGGTCCTCCGATACACAACCCAACCAAGCCGCACTGCTTCTTAACACAGCGTGCATCCAACCCGGAAGCCAGCCGCACCAATGTGTCGGAGGAAACACCGTGCACCTGGCAACCTTGGTTAGCGCGCACTGTGCCCGGCCCGCCACAGGAGTCGCTGATGCGCGATGAGACAAGGATATCCCTACCGGCCAAACCCTCCCTAACCCGGACGACGCTAGGCCAATTGTGCGTCGCCCCGCGGACCTCCCGGTCGCGGCCGGTTACAACAGAGCCTGGGCGCGAACCCAGAATCTCTGGTGGCACAGCTAGCGCTGCAGCACAGCACCATTAACCACTGCACCACCCGGGAGGCTGAAAATGGCACATTTCTGCTGTACTACACCGGCTCCAATACCTGTCGGATGTGGAAGGGCTTGTAAAACTTTACAGACTACAAAGGGAAGCACAGCCGCGAGCTGCCCTATGACATGAGCTTCGAGGCAAGTAACACTGAAGCATGCATGAGAGCATCAGCTGTTCCGGGAAGACTATGTAATCACGCTCTCCGTAGCCGATGTGAGTAAGACCTTTACACAGGTCAACATTCAAAAGGCCGCAGGGCCAAACAGATTACGAGGACGTGTACTCCGAGCATGCGCTGACCAACTGGCAAGTGTCTTCACTGACATTTTCAACCTGTCCCTGACTGAGTGTGTAATACCAACATGTTTCAAGCAGACCACCATAGTCCCTGTGCTCAAGAACACTTAAGGTAACCTGCCTAAATGACTACTGACCCGTAGCACTCACGTCTGTAGCCATGAAGTGCTTTGAAAGGCTGGTCATGGCTCACATCAACACCATTATCGCAGAAACCCTAGACCCACTTTAATTTCCATACCGCCCCAACAGATCCACAGATGATGCAATCTCTATTGCACTCAACACAGCCCTTTATAACCTGGGCAAAAGGAACACCTATGTGAGAATGCTATTCATTGACTACAGCTCAGCGTTCAACACCATAGTGCCCTCAAAGCTCATCACTAAGCTAAGGACCCTGGGACTAAACACCTCCCTCTGCAACTGGATCCTGGACTTCCGGATGGTCCGCCCCCAGGTGGTAAGGGTAGGTAACAACACATCCACCACGCTGATCCTCAACACGGGGGCCCCTCAGGGGTGCGTGCTCAGTCCCTTCCTGTATGCCCTGTTCACTCATGACTGCATGACCAGGCACAACTCCAACACCATCATCAAGCTTGCCGATGACACAACAGTGGTAGGCCTGATCACCAACAACGAGACAGACTATAGGGATGAGATCAGAGACCTGGCCATGTGGTGCCAGGACAACAACCTCTCCCTCAACGTGATCAAGACAAAGGAGATTATTGTGGACTACAGGAAAAGGAGGACCGAGCACGCCCCCATTCTCATCGACGAGGCTGCAGTGGAGCAGGTTGAGAGCTTCAAGTTCCTTGGTGTCCACATCACCAACAAACTATCATGGTCCAAACACACTAATGCAGTCGTGAAGAGGGCATGACAAAGCCTATTCCCGCTCAAAAAAGATTTGGCATGGGTCCTCAGATCCTAAAAAGGTTCTACAGCTGCACCTTCGAGAGCATCCTGACCGGTTGCATCACTGCCTGGTATGGCAACTGCTCGGCCTTCAACCGCAAGGCACTACAGAGGGTAGCGCATACGGCCCAGTACATCACTGGGGCCAAGCTTCCTGCCATCCAGGACCTCTATACCAGGCAGTGTCAGAGGAAGGCCCTAAAAATTGTCAAAGACTCCAGCTACCCTAGTCATAGACTGTTCTCTCTGCTACCGCACGGCAAGCAGTACCGGAGCGCCAAGTCTAGGTCCAAACTGCTTCCTAACAGCTTCTACCCCCAAGCCATAAGACTCCTGAACAGCTAATTAAAGGGCTACCCAGATCCTTCTTTTATACTGCTGCTACTCTCTGTTTATTATCTATGCATAGTCACTTTAACTCTACCTACATGTATATATTACCTCAATTACCTCGACTAACTGGTGCCCCCGCACATTGACTCTGTACTGGTACCCCCTGTATATAGCCTCGCTATTGTTATTTTACTGCTGATGTTGAATTATTTGTTACTTTTATTTTCTATTTTTTAATTAACTTTTTTTCTTAAAAACTTCTTAAAGCATTGTAGGTTAAACTCTTGTAAGTAAGCATTCCACTGTAAGGGCTACACCTGTTGTATTCGGCGCATGTGACAAATCAAATTAGATTTTTTATAATAAATGTTTCTCTGGGGCTTCGTTAGGTGTCACCAGATGTGGCAGAAGCCATTCTACAGAACCTGCACTGAGATAGTACAGGTAAAAGCATCCTCGTCTGAATGAGTCCTTTCCCTCCTATACCTAGCTGAGCTTCTGTCATGTTTATGTATCTCTCCGTCTCTCTATTTTCCAGGAAGGAGGTATGTGAGCAGCTGAATGGAGAAGAGGGTGGGGGGCTTATGCTGCAGCTGGCCAGTAAGGCAGAGTTTTTATGGGATGTGGATCTCTTGGCTCTGTCCAGTCAGAGAGAGCAAAGGATACAACACAGAAGAGAGGAGTTAGTATAGAAATGAGAACAGGAGGGTAATACACACACAGGCACTTATTCCTAATGTGAGATTTTGTACTTATATATACAGTATATATATACTCCTCTTTCGTGTTTGTGTGTATGCGCAGCTGATGGAGCATAGATAGAGGGGCAGGACATTGCTCTCTGGAGATCCTGATGGAGAGAGAACTGCTGTGCGGCACACTGAAATAGAAGCACACACACACACCTCTGCTCACAGTGTCTTTCATAGCTAGCATTCTAGGGGGTTTCTCCAGTATCTGTTTCCTTGAATGGCTTTAATCTATCGTCTCCATGCAACGGCAGTATTTTATTAAGGTCTTCAGCAATGAGCAGCATGAGTTTACATTACATTTCTTTCAACAGCATGTCAAAATAAAATGGTAAGAGAGGTTATTGGAAAGCTAAAAACAGAACACTAAACTCAGAATTCTTCCTTTTTAATAATGATCATAATGCAAAGAACTGCAGTTGAAATGTAGGCCTAACACACACACACACACATTATATAACAAAAGGACATGATTATTAACAGTTAAAATGGATATTATTGAAAACAACATCTGGAAGGTTAAAAATGAAAAAAGATGGATAATTTGAATAACAATTGTGCTAGATCTAGTAGCTACTGAGGATGAGGGGGGAATAATGTGGAGGGATATGATTGATCAGATATAATTTAGTTGCTTCAACTGTAAAATGTGATAAAATACACTTGTGCATTTCATTGTACAGTACCCCATATTACCTGGTGCTGATCAAACTCAATGTATCACAGACAGACAGACAGACAGACAGACAGACAGACAGACAGACGCAGATTGCTCAGGCAGTAGGTTTAGGGGGTGATGAAGCAGTAGTGATTATCCTTGTATCCTGGTTGTACAGTTTAGAGGGAAACAAGCAGCTCTATAAAGTATTCCATGCCAATCATAGGATAATACATACAGTATAGCCTTTCTCAGATCCTTTTCTCGTGCATTCATACAGCAAGAATCTGTCAGTGCAGAAACACAGATAAACACAGTCATAATATGAACAGGATTATAAATAAACAGTGTTTTAACATGGGATGGAATTCAACTGGCGCAACAGGATACATCAGTTATTTCCTTAACAAGTCCACCATAGCAGCAGCCTTCAGTGCAAAGCCCCAATGACAATCCCATCTCACCCTCCATCTCCCATCAACACGGGAACACCCTCTGTTCCTCAGTAAAAGGTGAAATGATGAACAGGAGATGCTGATGAGGTAAGGGGTGCCTAAGAAGTTTGATTTGTGATGAGTGGAAATGGACAGACATGAACATTTGAGTCATTTAGCAAACACTCCTATCCAGAGCAATTTACAGGTGCAATTAGGGTTAAGAGCCTTGCTCAGGGGCACATTGACATATTTTTCACCTAGTCGGCTTGAGAATTCTAACTCGCGACCTGGTTTGAACCATATATAATTTTAGAGCAAAATTCTGTCCAGTGGAAGATACAAATGCATAATAACTTGGTAACAATCAGAAGTGTTCTTATCCAACCCCTACTCTGTCCCTTCCCTACCCCAGAGTCGAGGCAAGAGGGTTGGGTTTTGTCTCCCATATCAGTGCAGACAGACACTCCAGTCTCCTTAGTGTCTTCTCAGGGTTTTTGGATCAAGTAGTACCTGGTCTTCTTCTATATTCACTCCCTCCATTGAGCTCTCTGATTTGACCTTCCTCTGAGCTCCATGTTCTCTTATTCACCTCCCTCTAACATTTGGAAAGTTCATATTCCAGAAGACCCACAATAATCCCAAACATTTTCAAGGCATCCTTTAGGACCCCTCTTCTCCCACCCTAACCACTACCACCCCAAAGTAGTATAGTACATTCCTGAATGGCTAGCATTCCTGTAGCCGCCCCCCCCCCCCCCAGTCTTTGTCACCCGCATCGGCTTGCATTCAATGAGTTCCTTCATCTTTCCCGTATCCTTGGCTCCTGATAGGCTAGCGTCCCTTCAGGAAGCCGTCCAGCATGCGATCACCCTTCTCTGATAGCCAGTATCCGGCCATGGCGGCCACGCCCCCGATGAAAATGGCGGTGAAGACCATGTCACCCTTGGCGGCAAGCGTTGCTAGGGCACAGATGACCACGCCAAAGAACATCTGCTGCAGGACAAGTACCTCATCATCAGTCATGTCATCAAACAGGCCCTTCTCTGGACCACCTGATGAGGAGAGAGAGAGAGATGCTGTGTATATAGGAGTGTGCCAAGTAGAGAGAACTATCAAGGGTGCTCGCGTGTCCTACTGTAAGGCTGGTTCTCCACACAGATGCTGTCCCTTCGGATGAAGCCGTCAGCACATTCACAGCGGAAGGAGCCCTCTTCATTGAAACAAGCCTCATTCAGCCCTGGACACGCTATCACCCTCTCACTACACTCATCCACATCTAGGAGGGAGAGAGAAAACATGGACAGAGTGACACCCATACCAAGACAGATGTACACTACAAGTAAGTAGTCAGGCTGCTGTAACAGAAGGTTCATCTGATTGGCCAAACCATCTATAGACGAGTAAAAGAGAACCACACAGACAAATTAAAACACAGCCGCGTTCCCTCACCAAGACATTTGGCTCCTCTGAGCTTGTATCCCCTAGCACATTTCTTACAGCGGGCAGGACCACTGCCCATACAGCCCACACATGCCTGGTCACAGCCTGGCACAGAGGAAAGAGAACAGAGGTCTGGGTCAGAACACAGGTTTACCAACAACACAAACCATCATTACTCTGTTACTAGCAGATAGTAGAGGGAGAGCCTACAGTACTCTGTTACTAACAGATAGTAGAGGGAGAGCCTACAGTACCTCTGCACTCGTATGATCCATCTGTGTTGTGGCAATATGTGTTGGAGAGACATCGAGCCAGCTCTGTGCCACACTCATCAGTGTCTGAAAACAACATTCACAAGTTAAACACTGATTTTCAAGGTGAAAAAAAAAGAAGGGGAGTCACAGATGAAGTCAATCAAAATCAATCTGGTTTAATACAAGTTGCAACAGGGAGACACCTCCAGCACAGAAAGAGACCATGTCTAACCTGTCTTCTCTACGCAGACCCTTATATTCTAATCTATTCTCACAGAACCAATATTCTGAAAACACCTTCTAACAGGCTTGAATCACAGTGTCACAGAATCACAGTGTCACAGAATCCAACAACAATCAGTGTCCTCGGTCCTTTTACCTCCAGATATGAGAACAATCCATAACATTTAGTATCAAGTCTAATGACCATCAACCTGTACACAAATGGGTGTCACAAAGCATTGTGTTAATAATTACTCATAACTGAAACTGAATTTCTCCATTACAAACACAGATGCAAAGTAAGAAAACTAACAGAAGACACATGCTCTCTCAAATACACACACAAAAGCCAAATACTCACCAACACACTTGTTGTCATGGAGGATCCACCCAGGTTTGCAGTCCACACATTTGTAGTCTTCTGGCCCTGAGCATTTTTTACAGGAGTGGTAGCATGCTAGACATCACACACAGAGAAGAAGTGATTAGTCTGTGAGACTTCTACATGAGATTGGTTGAGAATAAGCCAGGCTGTCTGGTTCATGATCAGACAGGGAAAACTGTTTCTGATTGGGTACCTGCACAGGCTGGTGTGCTGTGATTGGAGCTCTTCTCTCTGTAGTAGCCATCTGCACAGCTCTGACACAGCTGACCAAAGTACCCCGGATCACACACACACTCTCCATCTCCCAGACGGGTACCCTCTCCCTCACAGCGACCCAGACCACCACACACACCTCCAGGACCGGACAGACACTCTGCAGCACAACAACACACAGGGTTAATCATGTGACAACAGAGAGAGAACTATAGAAAGAACTATCGTGTGTGTGTGTGTTCAATACCTTTGCAGTCTGGGCCAAAGCGTCCTGGGGGACAGCAGAGTCGGAGCTCCTCTATACACAGCCACTCAAATAGATCTGGAGCCTCCTGCTGCCTACACACACAGAGACAATCACAAGGTCAGTGATGAGAGGGGAAGGACACACACACATAACAATATAATACACAGGTGTGTAAATACAACAGTAAAACAAAAGTGATTATACATATACCACATTTACATGATCACACACATACCGGTGGAACCACCATGTCTCCACTTGGTCCTCTAACTGCTCCAGCAGTTTGTTACAGTCAAAGTCAGATTTCTCACATGCTGCCTCCACTATCTCCAGCAGCCTGGTCTCACTGAGAACCAGGAGGAGAGGAGACATGAGTAATGTGGAACACTTCACTAGAGAACAGAGCACAGAGAAAACAAATACACCCTCCTATTCTCCATTATGCACTCTAGGAGGATCTTCGAAACACGCTCGCTCACTCTCACAGACACACAGTGTGGCCTAGTTTTGAGAGGCTGTCATATTGTGTAAGGACATATGTGGTGTAGAGCCCTAGTCTTGTCAGTACTGTACTGTACTGGTTCAGCATCGCCTTGGCTCAGTCATGAGGAGTCCAATTCAGGTCAGAGGCATCAGGTAACAAGCCTTCATAGCAACACAATAAAGGTGCATTGGCCATTCAACAACATGCTAAGGCTTGTCAGGGATTAGCAGGCCTCGTGGGCTTTCCTCTACATAAACACAGATGTTAGACTGCAGGTCTTATTAAAGACTGCAGATCCTATGACTGTATATTTGTGGAGATTCTAGTGACACGCCTAGTGGAGCCATAAGTACCTGCGAGCATATTTAGCCATCTTCTCCTCCTCCCAAGCAGTGTTCCCACCCCCAAAGTTTTTATTGGATGTTTTCTCCAGGCCCTGAAAAGACGTGTTTTAATGAAAGACCACCAGATGAAGACAGAAACAGAACAGCAAGGAGAGTAAAATGGCAGCTACTGACCGAAACATAAGCAATAAGCAAAAGAGATACCAATAGATACACAAATGACAATATGACCGACAAACTAATCAACAGACTGAGGGAATGAGAGAGACAGAGATACAGACTCCTACCTTGATGAAGCTGTCAGTTAGTTTGCGGCAGGTCTGACATGGTGCAGTCTGTACTTGTACCACAGACAGCACAGAGAAGAGTACCAGGCCAGGGAGCAGGGGCCACGACCACCACATGGCTTGGACTACCTACCACTCAGCCACTGAGAACAGACACAGGGGATTCAGACAGAGGAGGATCATAGACCGCTGTAGCTATTATTGATGATGACAATTCTCTCGGGAGATAGTACAGTCTGCATTTGAATGCGAGATATTCTAGGTCAGGTGAACAGAAGGACTTGAGTTCCTGTATGTTATCACAGTTACACCATAAGTTGTTAATCATAAAACATATACCGCCACCCTTCTGCTTCCAGGAGAGATGTTTGTTCCTGTCGGCGCAATGTACTGAGAACACAACTGGCTTTACAGAGTCAGACAGTGTATCTCGAGAGAGTCATGTTTCTGTGAAGCAGAGTATGTTACAATCCCTGGTGTCTCTCTGAAAAGCAACTTGTCTTGAGTTCATACATTTTATTATTCAGAGATTGGACATTAGCGAGTAAAATACTTGTGAGCAATGGGTGGCGTGCACGCTTCCTAAGTTGGACCACAAGACCGCCTTAAGTACCTCTTCTCCACCGGCGTTGTTTTGGGTCAGCCTGCGCTGGGGAGAGCAAACAAAATACCTGCTACAGGGAAGTCGTAACCCTGGTCATAACGCTGGAAGTTCTGGTGAGTTACCGCCACTCTAATATACAACAGTTCTTCCTGGCTGTATGTAATGACAATTCCTGAGCAAATAACGTAAAATAAATGGTATATGAACAAACAAAATACTGCAGTTGAATAAGAGTTTGTTGAGATATTGCCATCTCCGTCGGCACCATCATACTGTATGGGAGCATTCACGCAAAACTGAAAGCCAACCCCCACATTTAACCAGGGCAAGAAGACTGGGAATATAGAAGAATACAAACAGTGTGGTTATTCCCTCCGCAAAGCAATCAAGCAGGCTAAACGTCAGTATAGGGACAAAGTTGAGTCCCAGTTCAACGGCTCAGACACGAGACATATGTGGCAGGGTCTGCAGACAATCACGGATTATAAAAGGAAAACCAGCCACTTCACAGACACCAACATCCTGCTTCGGGACAGGCTGAACACCTTCTTCGCTTGCTTTGAGGATAATACAGTGCCTCCGGCGCGGCCCGCTATCAAGGATTGTGGGCTCTCCTTCTCCCTGGCCGACGTGTGTAGGACATTTAAGCAGGTTAACCCTCGCAAGGCTTCCGGCCCAGAAGGCATCCCTAGCCGCGTCCTCACAGCATGCACAGACCAGCTGGCTGGTGTGTTCACAGATATATTCAATCACTCCCTATCCCTGTCGGTTGTCCCCACATGCTTCAAAATGGCCACCATTGCATTCTTAGGGACAAGGACTAAGGTAAATGAACTAAATTACTATTGCCCCGTAGCACTCACCTCTGTCATCACGAAGTGCTTTGAGAGACTACTCAAGGATCATATCACCTCCACCTTACCTGCCACCCTAGACCCTCTTCAATTTGCTTACCGCCTCAATAGAGCCACAAAAAATGCAATCGCCACCACACTGCACACTGCCCTGTCCCACCTGGACAAGAGGCATACCTATGTAAGAATGCTGTTCATTGACTACAGCTCAGCATTCAACACCATAATACCCTCCAGGCTCATCATCAAGCTTGAGACCCTGGGTCTGAACCCCATCCTGTGTAACTGGGTCCTGGACTTCCTGACGGGTCGTCCCCAGGTAGTGAAGGTAGGAAACAACATCTCCTCTTCGCTGATCCTCAACACTGGGGTCCCACGAGTGTGCGTGCTAAGCCTCATTAAAAATCCTACAATGTGATTTTCTGGATTTTTTTTCTCATTTTGTCTGTTGAAGTGTACCTATGATGGAAATTACAGGCCTCTTTCATCTTTTTAAGTGGGAGAACTTGCACAATTGGTGGCTGACTAAATACTTTTTTGCCCCACTGTATATACTGTATTTTATTTTAGACTATACCACTGACTGTTAAACAGCCATTTACAGCACATGAGAGACTGCTGCCTATAGACATAGATTAGGAATCACTGTCCACTTTAAGGAGATGAAATACTAGTCACTTTAATAATGTCCCCGTATCTTGCATTACTCATCTCATATGTAAACTGTACTCTATACTATTCTACGGTATCTTAGTCACTTTAATTGTTTGTAAATATTGCATCACCCATCTAATATGTATATACTGTACTCTATACTATGTCACTGTATCTTAGTCCAATGCTGCTATGACATATATGTATATATATTCTAAATCCATTCCTTACTTAGATTTACTTGTTAGATATTACTGCACTGTCGGAGCTAAAAACACAAGCATTTCACTACACCCACAATAACATCTGCTAAACATGTGTATGTGACCAATACATTTGATTTGATTATCATGATGGGCAGCAGGATTAAATGTGTGTGAAAAGATAAGAGGATGAGTTATATCAATGTTTCAGTAAACAACGCAGAGCCACTGAATTCCTGTATCTCTCACATAGTCAATGTTCATTGACAAATCCAACCCTAGTTGGATCCTGTTATGGGTAAGCCTAGTGATGATTAAGCTCCATTGCCTCTGCTGCCTGGCAAAAAAATATAGCTAGTTCAATTCTTAGAAAGCTAGGTATGGAGCTAACTACATTGTTGCCTTGACTGAACTATTTAGGCTGTGGTCTAATGAGGATCATCATCATTCTGAATAGCATCTTCATAATCAGTTAGACTGGCTAGTGTGGTCAGCTAACGTTAGCTAGTTACTGTAAAGTCCCGTTGGCAAATCAGGTAACCCTCCATCAGGTCAGTACAAGTAATGACATGATTATCCATCTTAAACGTCATCAAAACCACCTCTGGTTAAATTGACTAAATTGACTGTGATAACTAGTTAGCTACCCAGCTAACGCACTGCTATGGCAAACTAGCAATCTATCTAGATGGATAGCTAATGTTAGCTAAATTAGCGTTACCCTGCTAACGCTAGCTAGCTCCCAATAAATTATGCTGCGCTGCATCCTACCTTCAGCTTGATAAACTCTCAAGAGCTTGTAGACAACCGATTGGAGCGTCCTCAGCACCTTAATACAATTTCACGGTGTTTCACCGGTTTAGTTCTTCATCCGTGCCATTCATTGACCGGTGCTGATGCAGTGCTTCTTGTTGATTCTTCTTCCCAGACTCTGTTTAGCTGAGGCGCAGCTGGCAGGAAACTGCCCAATCCCACTGGGACTTCAGTCTTCAACCAATCATTACCCGCGAATACAAATAAGGGCGTGTCTTGTTTTAAAGAAGTTGAATGGGTCCTTGCCCTGATAGACTGTCAGACAGGTAAATCATTCAAGATTAGAAAAAATTCAATACTTAAAACATAATAATATCTAAATAGCCAACAAACGCACAGTACAAAAATTACACAGAAAATAAAAGCAAACCACTTTATACCTATTACTGATGATGGATAACCCAGTCACGGCATAGAACTGCACCATAACAGAACGCACTAATGCATAAAATGCTATACAATTAACCAACAAACCACTTAGTAAAAAAAATGACTTTACAAGTTAACCATATAACACTTTGAAACGAAGATAATTGTTGAATACAACAATGTCACCCATTTACAGTTCAGGGATGAATACAAAAACGAATCACATTTTAATTGGTCGCATACAGTGCACATATTCTGCAGATGTTATCACAAGTGCAGCAAAATGCTTATGTTTCAACCTTAAATAGTGCAGTATACCTAACAATACAAAACAATACACCCCCCCAAAGAAATAAAGGAATTAAGAAATTATTTTAATATATATATATATATATATATATATATATATATACAGTACCGGTCAAAAGTTTGGACACACCTACTCATTCAAGGGTTTTTATTTATATTTACTATTTTCTACATTGTAGAATAATAGTGAAGACATCAAAACTATGAAATAACACATATGGAATCATGTAGCAACCAAAAAAGTTTTTAACAAATCCAAATACATTTGAGATTTTAGATTCTTCAAAGTAGCCACTCTTTGCCTTGATGACAGCTTTGCACACTCTTGGCAGTCTCTCAACCAGTTTCATGAGGAATGCTTTTCCAACAGTCTTGAAGGAGTTCCCACATATGCTGAGCACTTGTTGGCTGCTTTTCCTTCACTCTGCGGTCCAACTCATCCCAAACCATCTCAGTTGGGTTGAGGTCAGGTGATTGTGGAGGCCACAATGCAGCACTCCATCACTCTCCTTCTTGGTCAAATAGCCATTACACATTCTGGAGGTGTGTTTGGGGTCATTGTCCTGTTGAAAAAAAATTATAGTCCCATTAAGCCCAAACCAGATGGGATGGAGTATTGCTGCAGAATGCTGTGGTAGCCATGCTGGTTAAGTGTACCTTGAATTCTAAATAAATCACAGACAGTGTCACTAGCAATGCAATCCCACACCATCACACCTCCTCCTCCATGCTTCACGGTGGGAACCACACATGCGGAGATCATCCGTTCACCTACTCTGCATCTCACAAAGACACGGCGGTTGGAACCAAAAGTCTCAAATTTGGACTCATCAGACAAAAGGACAGATTTCCACTGGTCTTATGTCCATTGCTTGTGTTTCTTGGCCCAAGCATGTCACTTCTTATTATTGGGGTCCTTTAGTAGAGGTTTCTTTGCAGCAATTTGACCATGAAGGCCCGATTCACGCAGTCTCTGTCTATTACTTGAACTCTGTGAAGCATTTATTTGGACTGCAATCTGAGGTGCAGTTAATTCCCCATTTCTGAGGCTGGAAACTCTAATGAAATTATCCTCTGCAACACAGGTAACTCTGGGTCTTCCTTTACTGTGGAGAGACAGTTTTTTATTTATTCTATTTTACCTTATTTAACTAGGCAAGTCAGTTAAGAACAAATTCTTATTTTCAATGACAGCCTAGGAACAGTGGGTTAACTGCCTGTTCAGGTGCAGAACGACAGATTTGGACCTTGTCAACTCAGGGATTTGAACTTGCAAACACCTAACCACTAGGCTACCCTGCCACCCCATCATAGTGCTTGATGATTTTTGTGACTGCCCTTGAAGAAACAAAGTTCTTGAAATGTTCCGGATTGACTAACCTTCATGTGTTATAGTAATGATGGACTGCCGTTTCTCTTTCCTTATTTGAGCTGTTCTTGCCATAATATGGACTTGGTCTTTCACCAAATAGGACTATCTTCTGTATACCACCGCTACCTTGTCACAACACAACTGATTGGCTCAAACACATTACGGGGGAAATAAATTCCACAAATTAACAAATTAACTTTTAACAAGACACACCTGTTGACTACCTCATGAAGCTGTTTGAGAGAATGCCAAGAGTTTGCAAAGCTGTAATCAAGGAAAAGGGTGGCAGCAGAGTAGCCTAGTGGTTAGAGTGTTGGACTAATAACCAAAAGGTTGCAAGTTCAAAACACAGAGCGGATGTTCTGCCCCTGAACAGGCAGTTTAACCCACTGTTCCTAGGCCGTCATTGAAAATAAAAAGTTGTTCCTAACTGACTAGCCTAGTTAAATAAAGATGAAAAAATAATACTTTGAAGAATCTAAAATAAACATTTATGTACTTTTTTAGTTACTACATGATTCAATATGTTTTATTTCATAGTTTTGATGTCTTCAATATTATTCTACAATATAGAAATAGTAAAAAATTAAGAAAAACCCTTGAGTAGATGTGTCCAAACTTTTGACTGGTACTGTATATATATATACACACACACACACACACACACACACACAGTGGGGCAAAAAAGTATTTGTAGGATTTTTAATGAATTTATTTGCAAATTATGGTGGAAAATAAGTATTTTGTCTGTCATAGTTGAAGTGTACCTATGATGAAAATCACAGGCCTCTCTCATCTTTTTAAGTGGGAGAACTTGCACAATTAGTTGCTGACTAAATACTTTTTTGCCCACTGTATATATAATGGAGGGTATGGACAGTATTGACAGTATATGAATAGGAAAGGAAAGGTGTGTACAGCAGTAGTTATATAGGGTGAGCCTTGATTAGAATACAGTATATACATATGACATGGGTAAAACAGGAAGTAAACATTATAAAAGTGACCAGTGTTCAATGACTTTGTACAGTGCTTTCAGAAAGTATTCAGACCCCTTGACTTTTTCTACATTTGATTAGGTTACAGCCTTACTCTAAAATTGATTAAATAGTTTTTTCCCTAATCAATCTACACACATTATTCTACACACAATAACCCATAATGACAAAGCAAAATAACGTTTTTTAGACATTACTGGGTATTAAGCTACAAGCTTGGCACAACTGTATTTGGGGAGGTTCTCCCATTCTTCTCTGCAGATCCTCTCAAGCTCTGGTTGGAAGGGGAGCGTCGCTGCACAGCTATTTTCAGGTCACTCCAGAGATGTTCGAACGGGTTCAAGTCTGGTCTCTGGCTGGGCCACTCAAGGACATTCAGAGACTTGTCCCGAAGCCACTCCTGCGTTGTCTTGGCTTTGTGCTTAAGGTCATTGTCCTGTTGGAAGGTGAACATTTGCCCCAGTTTAAGGTCCTGAGCGCTCTGCAGCAGGTTTTCATCGAGGATCTTTCTGTACTTTGCTCCGTTCATCTTTCCCTCGATCCTGACTAGTCTCCCAGTCCCTGCCGCTGAAAAACATCCCCACAGCATGATGCTGCCACCACCATAGCAATGGTGCCAGCTTTCCTCTAGATGTGATGCCTGGAATTCAGTCCAAATAGTTTAATCTTGGTTCTATCAGTGAATACCAGTGAATCTTGTGAACCAAGGCCCTTCTCCCCCGATTGCTAAGTTTGGCTGGGCGGCCAGCTCTAGAGATTCTTGGTGATTCCAAAGTTCTTCCATTTAAGAATGAGGCCACTGTGTTCTTGGGGACCTTCAACGCTGCAGAATTTTTTTGGTACTCTTCCCCAGATCTGTGCCACGACAGAATGCTCTCTTGGGTCTCTACGGACAATTCCTTCGACCTCATGGCTTGGTTTTTGCTTTGACATGCATTGCCAACTGTGGAACCTTATATAGACAGGTGTGTCATTTCCAAATCATTTCCAATCAATTTAATTTACCACAGGTGGACTCCAATCAAGTTGTAAAAACATCTCAAGGATGTTCAATGGAAACAGGATGCACCTGAGCTCAATTTCGAGTCTCATAGCAAAGGGTCTGAATACTTTTGTATGTTTTTTATTTGTATTTCTTTTATTTGCAAACATTTCTAAAAGCCTGTTTTTAGCTTCGTCATTATGTGGTATTGTTTGTAGATTGTTGAGGAATTGTTTTAATTTAAATCATTTTACATTTAAATTGGAACCTTACAAAAGGTGGATACATTCAAGGGGTCTGAATACTTTCTGAAGGCACTGTACATGGGACAGAACTTTGGATCCATAAATGGAAGAAGTTTGGAGCCATCCAGAACCTCTCTAGAGCTGGCAGCACAGCCAAACTGAGCAATCTCTAAACTGGAGTTGACAGTAGTTTTTCAGGACCACAAAAGTTAATCATTTACAATATTAACAAGTCATGCTCTACTTTGGACAGTAGCTCCAAAGGTACATGAGACACTACCATCTCCTGAAGCCCTAATGTCCAGTATCGGATTATAGTATGTCAGTGCCACAGTTAGTATCCTGCGGAACAGGCTCCTGGTTCCTCCTCAGCCTCTCCTGTCCTCTTAGACCCAGTCCATCCCGCTGGTCTTGGGCAGGTGTCAGGGCTGGACGGTGAGGTGGTGAGACATGGCTGCAGCGGCACAGACTCCCAGGGGTCCTCAACCCCTGCACCAACACAGTCCTGGGGCAGCCCGGCCAGCCGTAACATTGCCGAACCCCCCACAAACCCTCTCAGCCCCCCAGCCAGTGCCCGTGAGGCTGCCCTGAGCCCCCCTGCCCGCCTTCGTCGCCCTGATGCTGCCCCCCTACCTCGCCCCAAAGCCAGTTCAGTCAGGAAGCCCAGGCTCTGGGAGGGGAGGCTGAAGAGCGGCAGCCCCCTGAAGAGCTCAGGTAGGGGGCGGCAGCCGCCGGGAGGCAGACACTCAAACTGCACAAGGGTGAAGCGTTCGCCGGCGCGGCCCTGCAAGTAGTCCGCTAGAATGCAGCTGAGCGAGGCACTGAAGACATCCGAATACGGAGAACGACACCCCACCCCTGACTCCCCATCCTCGTCACACTCCCTCCCCCAGAGAGTATCCCTCTCCCAGCCCCGGCTGCCCCGACTGCCCCACTCCTCAGCCCTCTCCCAGGCTGCCTGGGTCAGCACCAGCACCACTTTCCCCCCCTGTCTCTGCAGGCGATCAAGCCGGGAGTGGAGCCATGGAACTGGTCCCAGGACACTGAGCTCGGCCTGGCTCCACAGGTCTAGAGATACACTGAAGCCCAGAGAGGAGAGGGACAAGCCCAGACGACACACCAGACCCAGCACAGCCTGATCATTGTCAGGAGGGTACAGCAACACAATGTGGCCACCTCCTACTGCACCTGGGAGAGAGAGGGAGAGGGAGAGGGAGAGGGGGGGGGGGGAGGACAGAAAGGATAGAGAGAGGGTGGTTATTCTTCTGAAGCATGAAGAAATAATATAATTGGATTCAGATATAATTGGAGACAGTGAATTGTGAGGGAATGTTTTAAAGGCTTATCTCACCTTTTATGTCCTCATCTTTCAACCATCTCCACACGTATCCTGTGGGGGAGATAAAAAGTGCAAGAATAATGATGAGATGTGTGTGCCGAAAATGTCAGGATGGCACCCAGGCTAGTAATATTAGATTCATATATAGTTAATACATTTAGTGATTAGGTAGGTAATAATATTGATAATATATAGCTGCATCACTAACCTTTGAGAGCACCATGTATGACGTAGGCCCCAAGTATTGCCAAACAGATTAGTAGCAGCCCTATCAGGAGAGTCAGGAGCCATCGGTTCCGTTGTGCTATAGGGGAAGTCAGTCTGATTACATACAGCTGTGGACCAATGCCTCATAATCCATCATTGTATCCATTATTTCTGCCAAATATCCTCTTTAGCTAATTTAGCACTAATCTCTATGCTGCTCGTTATAGAGACACAGATTAACCAAAGACCTAACCTGTTAATAATCCAGTATATTCCACTCTTAGTAAAAAGGGTTCCAAAAAGGTTCTTCGCCTTTGACCCATAGGATAACCATTTTTGGTTCCAGGTAGAACCCTCTGTGAAAAGGGTTCTACCTGGAACCAAAATGGGTTCTGCAAAGGGTTCTCATATGGGGACAGCAAATTAACCATTTTGGTTTCTTTTCCTTTTTTCTAAGAGTGTGGGTCAGTTGCATTAATGAATTGATGACCATTTAACCAATCCTTAGTACAGCCAAATACAGCATACAACCAGTTTAGAACTATAGGTAAACCTTATAAAATGTAACATATTGACCCTCAGGGGTGAAATGCATACTTGCAAATGGACACACGGGATCCAGCTTTGTATCCATCCCCTGTACTTTCATCTAGACAACAAGAAACAGTGCGGTGTCAGGCATAAACACTTACAGTACTGCATTACAGAGTAAGTACAGGCTCACAATTTCATTCAAACAGTGCACTCTGTCCACAGGTCAGTGGAGAAGTGTTTACCTGGACACACAGAGCAGGATGAGGGTTCACATTGATGAACTCTCCTTTTTTCTGAAAAAAACCCCAACAGAAACAGAAACTCAACAGTCAGTAAGGTCCTCAGTAAGGTCAAAGGTGAAGGGTAAGTCGACCTCACACGGTAGGCCTTACCCAGTGTCCGTGGAGAGTGGGCGTCCACCCGGCATGTGTGTGCTTGTGCATCCTCTGCCTGGAGCCCTTCAACTCCTCGCAATGCCCCCCCGCTGAGCCCCTTCTACACAGCCACAGTTCCCCCTCCAGGCGACAGGGGGCAGTCACGTTCCAACTCAGCACTGTGCCGTTCCCCACCTTTGTCTGAGCCTCCTCCACTGACAAGGACACGTTGTTGTCCCACATTCTTCTGAAAAGCTCTGAGAGAGGAATGGAGACATTTGGGTGTTACAATAACAAATGTTTCCAGTCCAGAGTCAAGAGTTCTGTGGTAGGGAGGGAATCTGATTGAACTCCTTACCTTTGTTGTTCATGAAGGGGCAGATCTCTCTGCGTAGATTATGTCCCTTCCACCAAACCTGTTGTAAAGCAACATACAAGGAATGTGCAAAGGTGACTCCTGCATGACAATGATAATGAATATTCAATTCAGCTTTGGAAACAAGTTGTTCCTCAGATTCGGTATGCCGAGCTGCAGAAAAATCAAGCAATGTTTACCTGAAAGCACAGGCAGGGCGCTATAGACCTCAAAGGAATGCTCATCTCTCTCTGGCTCTGAAAGAAGAAGAAAGGGCGTGAGAAAGAGAAGGTGACAGTGAGTAAGGAGGTCACAGCTGGACCTTGTAAAAAAAATGTGTGACTTTTCTTTATACATACTGACCCACTTCTGGTATCTGCAAGGTTCTCCAGTCCCGAACATCTGGCACATGCCCATCTCACTGGTTGGTGTCTTGTTAGAACTGTCCAGTTGGAGCACAGCCACACCTCTCTTCTTATCAATCACAGCTCTGAGCTTGGGCGCTGAGACATATAGTACCGGTCAACATTTTGGACACACCTATTCATTCAAAGGTTTTTCTTTGTTTTTACCATTTTTAGATATTGTAGAATAATAGTGAAAACATCAAAACTATGAAATAATATGGAATCATGTAGTAACCAAAAAGTTTAAATAAATCAAAATATATTTTATATCTGAGATTCTTCAAAGTAGCCACCCTTTCCCTTGGTGACAGCCTTGCACAAGCTTTGTATTCTCTCAACCAGATTCATGTGGTAGTCAACTGGAATGCATTTAAATTGACAAGTGTGATTTGTTAAAAGTTAATTTGTGGAATTTCTTTCCTTCTTGATGGGTTTGAGCCAATCAGTTGTGTTGTGACAAGGTAGGGGTGGTATACAGAAGTTATCACACTCTTCCAACCGGGATGTCTTAGTCGTGTCTGAATCCTGGCTTAGAAAAAACACCAAAAACCTTGAAATCTCCATCGCTAATTATAACATTTTCCGCCAAGATAGAACTGCCAAAGGGGGCGGTGTTGCATCTACTGCAAAGATAGCCTGCAGAGTTCTGTCTTACTATCCAAGTCTGTACACAAACAATTCGAGCTTCTACTTCTAAAAATTCACCTTTTCAGAAACAAGTCTCTCACTGGTGCCGCTTGCTATAGACCTCCCTCTGCCCCCAGCTGTGCCCTCGACACCATATGTGAATTGATTGCCCCCCATCTATCTTCTGAGCTCGTGCTACTAGGTGACCTAAACTGGGATATGCTTAACACCCCGGCCATCCAACAATCCAAGCTTGATGCCCTCAATCTCACACAAATTATCAATGAACCTACCAGGTACAACTCCAAATCCGTAAACACGGGCACCCTCATAGATATCATCCTAACTAACTTGCCCTCCAAATACACCTCTGCTGTTTTCAATCAAGATCTCAGCGATCACTGCCTCATTGCCTGCATCTGTAATGGGTCTGCGACCAAACGACCACCCCTCATTACTGTCAAACGCTCCCTAAAACACTTCTGCGAGCAGGCCTTTCTAATTGACCTGGTCGGGGTATCCTGGAATGACATTGACCTCATCCCGTCAGTAGATGATGCCTGAATATTCTTTAAACGTGCCTTCCTCATCATCTTAAATAAGCATGCCCCATTCCAAAAATTTAGAACTAGGAATAGATATAGTCCTTGGTTCACTCCAGACCTTTCTGCCCTTGACCAGCACAAAAACATCCTGTGGCATTCTGCATTAGCATCGAATAGCCCCCGTGATATGCAACTTTTCAGGGAAGTTAGGAACAAATACACACAGGCAGTTAGGAAAGCTAAGGCTAGCTTTTTCAAACAGAAATTTGCATCCTGTAGTACTAACTCAAAACAGTTCTGGGACACTGTAAAGTCCATAGAGAATAAGAGCACCTCCTCCCAGTTGCCCACTGCTCTGAGGCTAGGAAATACTGTCACCACCGATAAATCCACTATAATTTAGAATTTCAATAAGCATTTCTCTACGGCTGGCCATGCTTTCCACCTGGCTGCTATTACCCCGGTCAACTGCCCGGCACCCTCCACAGCAACCTGCCAAAGCCCCTACCATTTCTCATTTACCCAAATCCAGATAGCTGATGTTCTGAAAGAGCTGCAAAATCTGGACCCCTACAAATCAGCCGGGCTAGACAATCTGGACCCTCTATTTCTAAAATTATCTGCCAAAATTGTTGCAACCCCTATTACTAGCCTGTTCAACCTCTTTCGTATCGTCTGAGATTCCGAAAGATTGGTAAGCTGACGCGGTCATCCCCCTCTTCAAAGGGGGAGACACTCTAGACCCAAACTGTTACAGACCTATATCTATCCTACCCTGTCTTTCTACAAGGTCTTCTTCGAAAGCTAAGTTAACAAACAGATTACCAACCATTTAGAATCCCACTGTATCTTCTCCGCTATGCAATCTGGTTTCAGAGCTGGTCATGGGTGCACCTCAGCCACGCTCAAGGTCCTAAACGACATCATAACTGCATAAGAGACATTACTGTGCAGCCGTATTCATTGACCTACCCCTTTTTCTCCCCAATTTCGTGGTATCCAATTGTTGTAGTAGCTACTATCTTGTCTCATTGCTACAACTCCCGTACGGGCTCGGGAGAGACGAAGGTTGAATGTATCGATACACAACCCAACCCGCCGTACTGCTTCTTAACACAGCGCGCATCCAACCCGGAAGCCAGCCGCACCACGGCTACACCGTGCACCTGGCAACCTTGGCTAGCGCGCACTGCGCCCGTCCCGCCACAGGAGTCACTGGTGTGCGATGAGACAAGGAGATCCCTACCGACCAATCCCTCCCTAACCCGGACGACGCTAGGCCAATTGTGCGTCGCCCCACGGACATCCCGGTTGCGGCCGGTTACGACAGAGCCTGGGCGCGAACCCAGGGACTCTGATGGCACAGCTGCCGCTGCAGTACAGCGCCCTTAACCACTGCGCCACCCGGGAGGCCCTGGCCAAAGCTTTCGACTCAGTCAATCAACACATTCTTATTGGCAGACTCGACAGCCTTGGTTTCTCAAATGATTGCCTCGCCTGGTTTACCAACTACTTCTCTGATAGAGTTCACTGTGTCAAATCGGGTGTGCCACAGGGTTCAATCCTCGGGCCGACTCTCTTCTCTGTATACATCAATGTAGTTTCTCTTGCTGCTGGTGATTCTCTGGTACACCTCTACGCAGGCGACACCATTCTGTATACTTCTGGCCCCTCTTTGGACACTGTGTTAGCTAACCTCCAGACGAGCTTCAATGCCATACAACTCTCCTTCCGTGGCCTCCAACTGCTCTTAAATACAAGTAAAACTAAATGCATGCTCTTCAACCGATCACTGCCCGCACCTGCCTGCCCGTCCAGCATCATTACTCTGGACGGCTCTGACTTAGAATACGTGGACAACTACAAATACCTAGGTGTCTGGTTAGACTGTAAACTCTCCTCCCAGACTCACATTAAGCATCTCCAATCCAAAATTAAATCTAGAATTGGCTTCCTATATCACAACAAAGCATCCTTCACTCATGCTGCCAAACATACCCTCGTAAAACTGACTATCCTACCGATCCTCGACTTTGGTGATGTCATCTATAAAATAGCCTCCAACACTCTACTCAACAAACTGGATGCAGTCTATCACAGTGCCATCCGTTTTGTCACCAAAGCCCCATACACTACCCACCATTGCGACCTGTACGCTCTTGTTGGTTGTCCCTCGCTTCATACTCGTTGCCAAACCTATGCTATGCTTTATCTTGGCCAGGTCGCAGTTGCAAATGAGAACTTGTTCTCAACTAGCCTACCTGGTTAAATAAAGGTGAAAAAAAAACACTGGCTACAGATTATCTACAAGTCTCTGCTAGGTAAAGCCTTATCTCAGCTCACTGGTCACCATAGCAGTACCCACTCGTAGCATACGCTCCAGCAGGTATATCTCACTGGTCACCCCCAAAGCCAAATCCTAATTTGTTCATCTTTCCTTCCAGTTCTCTGCTGCCAATGACTGGAACGAACTGCAAAAATCTCTGAAGATGGAGACTCATATCTCCCTCACTAGCTTTAATCACCAGCTGTCAGAGCAGCTCACAGATCACTGCACCTGTACATTGCCCATCTGTAAACAGCCCATCTATCTACCTACCTCATCCCCATACAGTATTTATTAATTTATCTTGCTCCTTTGCACTCCAGTATCTCTACTTGCACATTCATCTTCTGCACATCTACCATTCCAGTGTTTAATTGCTATATTGTAATTACTTCACCACCATGGCCTATTTATTGCCTTAACTCCCTTATCTTGCACTCACTGTATATAGACTTTTTGTTTCCTTTTGTTCTACTGTATTACTGACTATGTTTTTTTTATTCCGTGTGTAAGTCTGTGTTGTTGTATGTGTCGAATTGCTATGCTTTATTTTGGCCAGGTCGCAGTTGCAAATGAGAACTTGTTCTCAAATAGCCTACCTGGTTAAATAAAGGTGAAATAAAATAAAACAGCCCTATTTGGTAAAAGACCAAGTCTATATTATGGCAAGAACAGCTCAAATATGCAAAGAGAAACGACAGTCCATCACCAGACTGAAACATTAAAGGAAGACACAGAATTATCTCTGCTGCAGAGGATAAGTTCATTAGAGTTTCCAGCCTCAGATTGCAGCCCAAATAAATGCTTCACAGAGTTCAAATAACAGACACATCTCAACATCAACTGTTCAGAGGAGATTGCGTGGATCAGGCCTTCATGGTCGAATTGCTGCAAAGAAACCACTACTAAGGACACCAATAAGAAGAAGAGACTTACTTGGGCCAAGAAACACGAGCAATGGACATTAAACCGATGGAAATCTGTCCTCTGGTCTGATGAGTCCAAATTGGAGATGTTTGGTTCCAACCGCCGTGTCTTTGTGAGATGCAGAGTAGGTGAACGGATGATCTCCGCATGTGTGGTTCCCACCGTGAAGCATGTGGGAGGTGTGATGGTGGGGGTGCTTTGCTGGTGACACTGTCTGTGATTTATTTAGAATTCAAGGTACACTTAACCAGCATGGCTACCACAGCATTCTGCAGCAATACGCCTTCCCATCTGGTTTGGGGTAAATGGGACTATATTTTGTTTTCAACAGGACAATGACCAAACACACCTCCAGGCTGTGTAATGGCTATTTGACCAAGAAGGAGAGTGATGGAGTGCTGCGTCAGATGACCTAGACTACACAATCACCCAACCCCAACTAAATTGAGATAGTTTGAGATGAGTTGGACCGCAGAGTGAAGGAAAAGCAGCCAACAAGTGCTCAGCATATGCGGGAACTCCTGCAAGACTGTTGGAAAAGCATTCCAGGTGAAGCTGGTTGAGAGACTACCAAGAGTGTGCAAAGCTGTCATCAATGCAAAGGGTGGCTACTTTGAAGAATCTCAAATCTAAAATGTATTTGAATTTGTTTAAAACTTTTTTGGTTGCTAGATGATTCCATGTGTTATTTCATAGTTTTGATGTCTACACTATTATTCTACAATGTAGAAAATAGTAAATATAAAGAAAAATCCTTGAATGAGTAGGTGTGTGCAAACGTTTGACTGGTGCTGTATATCAAATGTCAATCAATAAGAGATGTAAAGGTTTAAACTAAAGCAGGTACAGTATAATACTATGGGGATGCAGGGTTGCATTATACATTACAGTGACTCACCATCACATTCTTTCACAACACCATCTAGGTCAGGAGAACAAACTAAGAGATAGAGTGGGGGAGAGAGAGACAGACAGAGAGAGAGAGAGAGAGAGAGAGAGAGAGAGAGAGAGAGAGAGAGAGAGGTAGTCAAAATTCATGATCTGAGGAATGTACACTACCAGTCAAAAGTTTTAGAACACCTAACCATTCAAGGGTTTTTCTTTATTTTTTACTATTTTCTACATTGTAGAATAATAATGAAGACTTCAAAACTATTAAATAACACATATGGAATCATGTAGTAACCAAAAAAGTGTTAAGCAAATCAAAATATATTTTAAATTGGAGATTCTTCAAATAGCCATCCTTTGCCTTGATGACAGCTTTGTACACTCTTGGCATTCTCTCAAACAGCTTAATGAGGTAGTCACCTAGAATGCACTTAAATTAACAGGTGTGCCTTCTTAAAAGTTAACTTGAGGAATTTCTTTCCTTCTTAATGCGTTTGAGCTAATCAGTTGTGTTGTGACAAGGTAGGGATGGTAAACAGAAGATAGCCCTATTTGGCAAAAGAACAAGTCCATATTATGGCAAGAACAGCTCAAATAAGCAAATAGAAGTGACAGTCCATCATTACTTTAAGACATGAAGGTCAGTCAATATGGAACATTTCAAGAACTTTTAAAGTTTGTTCAAGGGCTGTCGAAAACCATCAAGCGCTATGATGAAACTGGCTCTCATGAGGACTGCCACAGGAAAGGAAGACCCAGAGTTACCTCTGCTGCAGAGGATAAGTTCATTAGAGTTTCCAGCCTCAGAAAAGGGGGAATTAACTGCACCTCAGATTGAAGTCCAAATAAATGCTTCACAGAGTTCAAGTATCAGACACATCTCAACATCAACTGTTCAAAGGAGATTGCGTGAATCAGGCCTTCATGGTCGAATTGCTGCAAAGAAACCACTACTAAAGGACCCCAATAATAAGAAGAGACATGCTTGGGCCAAGAAACACAAGCAATGGACATTAGACCAGTTGAAATATGTCCTTTGGTCTGATGAGTCCAAATTGGAGATGTTTGGTTCCAACCTCCGTGTCTTTGTGAGACGCGGTGCATGTAACCTGATGATCTCCACATGTGTGGTTCCCACTGTGAAGCATGGAGGAGGAGGTGTGATGGTGGGGATTGCTTTGCTGGTGACACTGTCAGTGATTTATTTAGAATTTAAGGCACACTTAACCAGCATGGCTACCACAGCATTCTGCAGCGATGCGCCATCCCATCTGGTTTGAGCTTAGTGGGACTATAATTTGTTTTTCAACAGGACAATGACCCAAAACACACCTCCAGGCTGTGTAAGGACTATTTTACCAAGAAGAAGAGTGATGAAGTGCTGCATCAGATGAACTGGCCTCCACAATCCCCTGACTTTGACCCAATTGAGATGGTTTGGGATGAGTGGGACCGCAGAGCGAAGGAAAAGCAGCCAACAAGTGCTCAGCATATGTGGGAACTCCTTCAAGACTGTTGGAAAAGCATTCCAGGTGAAGCTGGTTGAGAAAATGTCGAGAGTGTGCAAACTGTCATCAAGGCAAAGGGTTGCTATTTTGATTTGTTTAACACTTTTTTGGTTACTACATGATTCCATATGTGTTATTTCATAGTTTTGATGTCTTCACTATTATTCTATAATATAGAAAATAGTTTTTTTTTTTAATAATGAAAAACCCTTGAATGAGTAAGTGTTCTAAAACTTTTGACCGGTAGTGTATGCATATCAATAACATCTTTATAGTACAGCTATGGTATTGTGGTATAAAGAATGCCACTTACCATCTTCTAAGGAGGGGATAGTGGTGGTAACGGAGGTATATAATGCGTGGACGATGACTGGACTTCCATATTGTACTGGCTCTGGCTCCAACAATATGGACAGCCACAGCTACAGAAGTCAAACATGAACCTATTATATACTAGGCTATTGGTTCTTTCCACTAAACAACCCTAGCAGTGCCCAAAGTTACCCAAAATAACCCTAACATTTTTAATAGACAACAGTTTAATGACAGGCGATAAAGGGAATGTGTACCTCAGGAGGGTGCTGGTCCCCCAGAGCTGAATGGATCAATGTAAATGTCACTTCTTTGCAGCGATTCAAAATGTTTGGGTAGCTGTAACACACGGTTATAGAAGCTGCTGGAACACACAGTAGGAGAGACAACAAACAATGTATTATTTACCATGAGAAAGTGCAAAAGACACATGAACAGTCAACCACAAGTTTAGTTTGAGTGACTTTCATTTATTTTACTTGACCAACTTGTACGCGCAAGGAGTGCGTGTGGGTGTGTTTTCTCTCTTTTGACACACTCTTTTTGATTACCTGTTGTGCTGCGTGGCATCCCTAGGAGACTCTCTTCTCTTGATTCCTTCTGGTTAGAGCTGTCATCTTCGTCACTGTAGTCACCAGACACTTCCTGGTCCTCATGTTTATCTGGGACAGCAGAAACAGCAACAACATGTAATGTGCTGAGAACAGCAGAAGCAGCATCAACAAATGAGAACAGCAAGAGTTACGAATAACCTGCAAATGCCCCACAACCTATCAATACAACATATCAATACAACCTATCAATACATCAATACAACCTATCAATATAACCTATCAATACATCAATACAACCTATCAATATAATCTATCAATACATCAATACAACCTATCAATACAACCTATCAATACATCAATACAACCTATCAATATAATCTATCAATACATCAATACACCCTATCAATATAATCTATCAATACATCAATACAACCTATCAATACAACCTATCAATATAATCTATCAATACATCAATACACCCTATCAATACAACCTATCAATACATCAATACAACCTATCAATACATCCTATCAATACATCAATACATCCTATCAATACATCAATACAACCTATCAATACATCAATACAACCTATCAATACATCCTATCAATACATCAATACAACCTATCAATACATCCTATCAATACATCAATACAACCTATCAATACATCAATACAACCTATCAATACATCAATACAACCTATCAATATAATCTATCAATACATCAATACATCCTATCAATACATCAATACAACCTATCAATACATCAATAGAACCTATCAATACATCAATACATCCTATTAATACATCAATACAACCTATCAATACATCCTATCAATACATCAATACAACCTATCAATACATCCTATCAATACATCAATACAACCTATCAATACATCCTATCAATACATCAATACAACCTATCAATACATCAATGCAACCTATCAACATAATCTATCAATACAATCCTGCTGTAGGTATGGCATGCTCCTGTCCCAGGCACAGTGACTTCCTGTTGGAGTTAAGGTTAGTTGTGTAGTTAGGGATAGTGGTATGGTAGAGTATGCACTAAAGACTGTGGAATAGCATCCAGACATCACAGTTGCCTATGATGATAGTGTCTGCTGCAACTGAATGGTTGAAGCAGTTGGGCTACCTTTGATTGTGAAGTAGACCGTGACTCGCAGGCAGGGTTTGCAGTATTGGCCGTTGGTGCAACACATAAACACGCTGAGCTCCAGCCGGCTAACTTTCACAGGACCCTTCATGCCAGGAAAGGCAACATCTAAGATGCAGAAGGGACAGAGAAATCGATTGAGAGCGAGAGAGAGAGAGAGATGTCAATGTCATGATGTGTTCTAATATATTTTGGCTTATGATGGACTATATATGATGCTTTGTATGGTCTCACCTTTAACACTGCAGTCAGTCAGGCCCTAAGGAAACATACCAGACCAGACATATGATTGTGTAATTATTATTTAAATACATAGTAATAATTCCACTTGATATACGTGATCCATGTTCTTCCGTTTAACTGCACACAACTACACTAGAGGTCAATTCTCATAACCTTGCTCCCAGAACCGTATCCTTGGAAATGGTCAACAGCAGTGGAGATGGAACACTCAAGCCCTAGGATTGGGTGTCACGCTCTAGCCTGGTCATGAATACATAATGAGCATTAAAACTTTGATGTGTCTGTGTGTGCTACAGTACAGACTGAGGTACATCGCATCTGTCAATCAAAACATAAATCTGCTCACTCAAACTGATCAAGTGTTTAACCAGCACTGACCCATTCCCGTTTTCCACATTTTGCTATGTTAACCCTTGTTCTAAAATGGATTAGATGTTTTTTTAAATCCTCATCAATCTACACACAATACCCCACAATGACAAAGTGAAAACAGAAATACCTTATTTACAGTTGAAGTCTGAAGTTTACATACACCTTAGCCAAATACATTTAAACTCAGTTTTTCACAATTCCTGACATTTAATCCTAGTAAAAATTCCATGTCTTAGGTCAGCTAGGATCACCACTTTATTTTAAGAATGTGAAATGTCAGAATAATAGTAGAGAATGATTTATTTCAGCTTTTATTTCTTTCATCACATTCTCAGTGGGTCAGAAGTTTACATACACTCAATTAGTATTTGGTAGCATTGCCTTTAAATTGTTTAACTTGGGTCAAACGTTTCGGGTAGCCTTCCACAAGCTTCCCACAATAAGTTGGGTGAATTTTGGCCCATTCCTCCTGACAGAGCTGGTGTAATTTGTAGGCCTCCTTGCGCGAACACATTTTCAGTTCTGCCCACAGGTTTTCTATAGGATTGAGGTCAGGGCTTTGTGATGGCCACTCCAATACCTTGACTTTGTTGTCCTTAAGCCATTTTGCCACAACTTTGGAAGTATGCTTGGGGTCATTGTCCATTTGGAAGACCCATTTGCGACCAAGCTTTAACTTCCTGACTGATGTTGCTTCAATATATCCACGTACTTTTTCCCTCATAATGTCAACTATTTTGTGAGGTGCAAAGCACCTCCACAACATGATGCTGCCAACCATGTTTCACCGTTGGGATGGTGTTCTTCGGCTTGCAAGCCTCCCCCTTTTTGCTCCAAACATAACAATGGTCATTATGGCCAAACAATTCTATTTTTGTTTCATCAGACCAGAGGACATTTCTCCAAAAAGTACGATCTTTGTCCCCATGTGCAGTTGCAATCGTAGTCTGGCTTTTTTATGGCGGTTTTGGAGCAGTGGCTTCTTCCTTACTGAGCGGCCTTTCAGGTTATGTCAACATAGGACTTGTTTTACTGTTGAAATAGATACTTTTGTACCTGTTTCCTGCATCTTGCTGTTGTTCTGGAATTGATTTGCACTTTTCGCACCAAAGTACGTTCATCTCTGGGAGACAGAACGCGTCTCCTTCCTGAGCGGTATGATGGCTGCGTGGTCGCATGGTGTTTATACTTGAATACTATTGTTTGTACAGATGAACATGGCATTTGCAAATTGCTCCCAAGGATGAACCAGACTTGTGGAGGTCTACCATTTGTTTTGTCTGATTAATTTGGATTTTCCCATGATGTCAAGCAAAGAGGCACTGAGTTTGAAGGTAGGCCTTGAAATACATCCACAGGTTCAACTCCAATTGACTCAAATTATGTCAATTAGCCTATCAGAAGCTTCTAAAGCCATGACATCATTTTCTGGAATTTCCAAGCTGTTTAAAGTGTATGTTGGGCCTCCCGGGTGGCGCAGTGGTTAAGGGCGCTGTACTGCAGCGCCAGCTGTGCCATCAGAGACTCTGGATTCGCGCCCAGGCTCTGTCGTAACCGGCCGCGACCGGGAGGTCCGCGGGGCGACGCACAATTGGCCTAGCGTCGTCCGGGTTAGGGAGGGTTTGGCAGATGTCCTTGTCTCATCGCGCACCAGCGACTCCTGTGGCGGGCCAGGCGCAGTGTGCGCTAACCAAGGTTGCCAGGTGCACAGTGTTTCCTCCGACACATTGGTGCGGCTGGCTTCCAGGTTGGATGCGCGCTGTGTAAAGAAGCAGTGCTGGGTTGTGTATCGGAGGACGCATGACTTTCAACCTTTGTCTCTCCCGAGCCCGTACGGGAGTTGTAGCAATGAGACAAGATAGTAGCTACTAAAAAAAAAAAACATAATTGGATACCACGAAATTGGGGAGAAAAAGGGGTCAAATTCAAACAAAAAAAAAAAAACTTTGTAAGCTTCTGACCCACTGGAATTGTGATATAATCTACTTTGTGCATGACGCAAGTAATTTTTCCAACAATTATTTATAAGTGAAATAATCTGTCTGTAAATAATTGTTGGAAAAATTACTTGCGCAAAGTAGATGTCCTGATCGACTTGCCAAAACTATAGTTTGTTAACAAAAAATTTGTGGAATGGTTGAAAAATAAGTTTTAATGTAAACTTAATGTAAACTTCCAACTTCAACTATGAGACTCGAAATTGAGCTCATCCTGTTTCCATTGATCATCCTGGAGATGTTTCTACAACTTGATTTGAGACCACCTGTGGTAAATTCAAAAAATTGGACATAATTTGGAAAGGCACAGACCTGTCTCTATAAGATTCCGCAGTTGACAGTGCATGTCAGAGCAAAAGGGTCGAAGGAATTGTCCATAGAGCTCCAAGACAGGATTGTGTCGAGGTACAGATCTGGGGAAGGGTACCAAAAAATGTCTGCAGCATTGAAGGTCCCCTAGAACACAGTGGCCTCCATCATTCTTAAATGGAAGAAGTTTGGAACTGTCACGACTTCCGTCGCGGCGTTCGGCAGTCGTCGTCACCGGCTTTCTAGCTGCCACCGATCCACGTTTCTTTTTCCATTTGTTATGTCTTGAATGTATACACCTGGTTCCCATTACATTATTATTATTTCCCTATTTAACCCTCTGGTTCTCATTATGTTTTGTGCGTGATTGTTCCTGGTTTTGTGTTAGGGTTTGTTATCCCTGCGTGGATTTATTGGCTGATTATTTTTCAGAGTAAAGTATGTTGTTTTACTCAGTTCTGTGTCCTGCGCCTGACTCCGTCCTCACCTCTGAACAACTGACACTTGACAGGAACCACCAAGATTCTTCCTAGAGCTGGCCACCAGGCCAAACTGAACAATCGGGGGAGAAATGCCTTGGTCAGGGAGGTGACCAAAAACTTGATGGTCCCTCTGACAGAGCTCCAGAGTTCCTCTGTGGAGATGAGAGAATCATCCAGAAGGACAACCATCTCTACAGCATTCCACCAATTAGGCCTTTGTGGTAGAGTGGCCAGACAGAAGCCACATGACAGCCCACTTGGACAGCCCACTTGGAGTTTGCCTAAAGGCACCTAAAGGAATCTCTGACCATGAGAAACAAGAATATCTGGTCTGATGAACAAGATTGAAGTCTTTGGCCTGAATGCCAAGCGTCACGTCAGGAGGAAACCTGGTACCATCCCTACGGTGAAGCATGGTGGTGGCAGCATCATACTGTAGGGGTGTTTTTCATGAGCAGGGACTGGGAGACTAGTCAGGATCAAGGGAAAGATAAACGGAGCAAAGTACAGAGATATCCTTGATGAAAACCTGCTCCAGAGCACTCAGGACCTCAGACTGGGGCGAAGGTTCACCTTCCAACAGGACAACAACCCTAAACACATAGCCAAGATAGGGTCTGAATACTTATGTAAATGTATTATTATTTTTTGCAAATATTTATAAAAACCTGTTTTTGCTTGTCATTATGGGGTATTTTGTGTAGATTAAAGAGGAAAAAAAATATTTTAGAATAAGGCTGTAATGTAGCAAAGTGTTGAAAAAGTCAAGGGGTCTGAATACTTTCCGAATGCACTGTATCCCAGACTAGATCAGGAATTTAGTTTTTTTTTGTACCTTTATTTTACTAGGCAAGTCAGTTAAGAACAAATTCTTATTTTCAATGACGGCCAAGGAACAGTGGGTTAACTGCCTGTTCAAGGGCAGAACGACAGATTTTGTACCTTGTCAGCTCGGGGATTTGAACTTGCAAATCCAATGCTCTAACCACTAGGCTACCCTGCCGCCCCAGTTGCAGGTACTCTAGATGTGATTTCTTTCTGACAGCCTCCTGCTAGATACGACATATGGCTGTGCATGGTGCGTGCACGTGAACTAAAGCTTGTCTGTGTGGTTGGTTTTGCATGTGTCCTCCACATATGACAGCTCACCCCCCACACACTCATATAAACACATACAAAGTCCACATTCATTTACATGTGGTAAAGAAAGCAACACAAGTGTGCACATGCACATCCAAGCACACAAGCACACACATATATGGCTGACCTGAGGCTGTCCTGAGTACACAAAATAAATAGGGTGGTACAGGTGGGATTCTCATAAGCAGTTATACTCAAACATTGTTGTAAGTACAGATCACACCAACATGCACAACATCCGACTTAATGGAAACTACAGGCCAAAACATTCCATGACCCCATCCAACATCATTAGAGAACAATCTGAGTAGACTGTCATAATGCTAAAACTATACAACCATATGGTAACACTTCATTTTAAGGGGTCCTTATTGTTATAGTGTAATTACACTATCCGGGATCCTTGGGACGTCCTTACTCTAAAACCTAACCCTAAACTTAACCCCTACCCTTACCTTGACCTTAACCCTTAGCTAACCCTTAGCTAACCCTTAACCCTTACCTTAACCATTTTAAATGTCAACTTCAATGGAGTAAGGACATCCCAAGGATACTTACCAATCATACTTTTATGCCATAGCTATACCTTATCAGTATGTAGTCTAAATACAGTACATGCACTATTAGCTTCATAATTTAAATAATAAAAAAATCAATAAACAATTTAAGAAAACCTGACAGGCCTCATGTTAATTTGCTCCTTCTTTTACCTGGTCGCAGGTGAGTCGACGTGCGCCATCTATCCTCTCTAGTGCACCTGCAGATGCGGACGTTAGCTGCAGCAGTAACAGTAGGACAAAGTGAGTGCAAGGGAACAGGCGAGCCATTGGCACTACAACACCCCGTACAGCGCTTCTGCGTCCAAGGTCCAGGCCTTCTTGTGCCAGTGCCCTGTCCGGAAAGTCTGTCTGGAAAAGTGGAGGTAGTTGCGCAGATCAGGCTGATTCTAACACCTTTACCTAGAGGCAAGATAATTATACTCGTCACAACCCAACATGTACTGGCAGTCCTCCAAAGTCACAGTGTTTCTCAGTGAGTTCTTTCCTGGGCACTGAAACAGGACCTGCCGAAGATCCTGGGCTACTGGAGACAGGCAGGCTTAACAGGATCCAACCTGGCTGAGAGAGAGAAGGGGGGGGGGGGGGGTAAGTTAATAAATTGCTAGCTGAAGTAGGCTACTAAAACTTTAAGCAGGCTACATTTCTGTATTGAATAAGATACATTTCTCAAGCACAGAACTAACTAATAACTCTATGTAATTAATATATCGATGCAGAGCAACTAATTAATATTTCAATTTCAAAGGTTAACTTCAATTTGACTTACAGTTGTGTGTGGACATGCACCTCCTGTATCAGGTTGATGGACAGTTCTCTAGCTAGTGATGCGGGTGCTCTGACACTACACCCAATCTCCTGAAAATATCTCAAATGACATTCTATGAATGTAGAGTGAGTGTGTGACAGCAAGGAGGAGGACAGAGGGGAGGTGTGTTTACCTGAAAAGGTGGCTCAATTGCACTGCATGGGGTTGGCAGTTAGATTTCTTGCTAATTTAGCTTTTTAAGTAAACCATGAGTCCAGTAGTTCTGAAAATGATGCTTATACAGACTCTGCTGCTTTCCATAGTCCACTAACAGGCAGGCACAGAATTTACAGAAGTTCAGTTGCAGTAGGCTAAACCCCTAAGGTCGAGTCTTATAAGCCTGAAATGAAACATTGTTAGCTTTTCTTTCTCCATAAGAGCTTAACCATTAACTAGTGACCTGAGATTGGCATGAGAGGGGAACAGAGGTAAATACCTAAAGTAGGCAGTCATTGTTCCATAGCCACTCTCAGAGCAGGCTGTCAGGTTTCAGCTGTTTCATGCTTTATGGTCTGATCCCAGGAATTCATTGGCACAGGCACACACACACATTTTATTATTATTTTGCATTAGTTTGTTTCACATATCTGGAAAATGTTGAAACAGACTTTGTTTGTTAGTTAGCTTGTTGACTAAGCCGGGGTATGAATGAGATGGTTAGATGTAGGTTAGAGATGGGCTATGCCAGGTACAGTATGTACTCTATGCCATACATACAGTAGTTTCTAAAGAAAATTAATCTGATCAGTCCTGTAAGTCTGGCTTGTTGTTTCGCAACATCAACCAGCTGTCAGCTCATTTGTTTTACTGATAACATCAACCGGTTGAGTGGGGCAGAAATTACAGCTTGTTCTGAGTTCAGTTTAATGGAGAGAACCTATCACGCACCTGCAATGTTGACAAGCTTTAAATAGGCACCTTTTCCACACAGATGCCTGAGGGAATAATGTTGATGTATGTTTGCTTAGCTGCTGTCAGAAAGATAAGCATGATGGACTTTAAGACATACTTACCATAGATAATACATAGAAGAAGATTGTCTATAGAAAGCATAAATGCAGAAGTTATTTTTATGAGGCCAACAGCTAATATCAAAGTGAAGGATATTTACAAAATAATACACATTTATTTTATTTTACAAAAGAGCATTACAAAATGTATGCAACAGGCCACACACAATGGTAGAATGATAGATAGGGTAAACGCATAAACATTTGTTCTGAATACAGTTCATTTTAAAGGGGGCAATCTGCAGTTCAAACAATAACAAAGTGTTTCTCCACCACTGTTTCAGTAAACAACCTGAGGGATGGGGCTGAAGAAACATAACCACTCTCAGAGCTATGGATGCCAGAGCTGACCATCCATGACATCACAATGATCCTTTTAAGCATGTTTTGAGGCTAGGTTATGCAGTGGATGTTTACAATAACCTTGTTTCGAAAAAGTTGAGTAAAACAAGCAAAATATTATTTTGGTTTCTGATGGGGTATGCCAGTTGAACTAAGCTCATGAGGCCTTATATTCTTCAAGAATAAATGGGTATATATAATTAATATATAGTAATGACATATTGCCCCTTTAAACTTGAAGGAAAACTGCTCTGTCTCTGTTAACTGCTTATTTCCAAACACAACCTACTACTGAAAAGCATGGCTGGAGAACATCTGTGTTATGGTATAATGCTCCAGATGCTTTGCATACAGTCTACGGTTGGAGCCCGTGGCTTCACTGACTTATTGGGAGAATGGAATGTGAGTCGTTGGTGATATTTGAATAATATTTGTTCACTGCCAATCTGAAGGGGCTTACTAACAGTAGTATAATATTAAAGAACTGTAGCTCAGTTGGTAAAGCATGGTGCTTGCAATGCCAGGATAGGGGGTTCGATTCCTGGGACCACCTGTACATAAAATGTATGCACGCATGACTGTAAGCTGCTTTGGATAAAAGCATCTGCTAAGTTCTTATATTCAAATGATAAATGTCAGGCTTTGATACTATAACAGGCTCTAAGTCTGCACTATGTGTGTCCATTAAGTAAATCAACACTTAAATATTCATTTTAATTGAACAAAAAGCTATCTGAATTAATAAGAGGTGCAATGAGAAAATACATTATTAATACAGAAGTCATTTTATCTTTGTTGAATGCTATGTTGATAATAACTATATACTGCAAAGTGAAATATTCTGAGAACAAATTATTCAAATTAAAACCATAATATCCTTGGACTAAAGCATGAGTCACTAAGGTGTCTATTTCTTATATACAGTAGGTTACAGTACACAGTCCATAGGAGCTCATTGGAGTAGACCGGTTGCTAAAGAGCTGTGTAGGAATGGTCTCTATACCCATACATAGATAATATAGCATCCATAATCCTCTATGGCACTGTGCATGACCAAGCAGTTCTACAGCCAACCAGTTTGAGAGATGGACAGGTGCTGGTTCAAGATGGGGCACGTTGATGCTGTGTACTTCAGCGGGTCATCATGTGGAAAGTGGAGGCTTAGGTAAAACAACAGTTTGGATATACAGTATGTGCCCCCAGAGCAAAGATATCACATTATTTGATTATATACTGTTGACATTGAGAATTATGAAGTATATCCTTTCTCTTCACTGGAGCACCTGTGGTGAGGTTATCCAGTTGTATACACTAAGTTGAAGTTACAACCTGAATTTCAGGCATACCCACTTAGAT